>NC_025695.1:47607125-47635626 GCF_000633955.1 Camelina sativa | reverse complement strand
AAAAAGTATAACTCCGATATTCCCAAAGGAGACAAGAGGCAAAAAAAACCTAGAGAGACAGTAAAGGACGATAACTCTTCTCCTCACCTTTGATTAGATTTTGTTGTTTCAGTCGCAAGCTACTCGTAAGCCTCTCTAACCCTTTTCCTTACAAGATTATCTTTGTCGATTTTGTCTTTCTGATTTTTGTTATTCTAGAAAACATATGGATTACGATCGATAGAGACCCGACTCTGTTCTAACGAGAGATGAAGTTAGCGAGAAGATGAAGAAACAGATCAATGACATCTCCGATATCTTCTTGGTATCAAAGTACGATGCAACCGTACTCCTCATGTCTCTCCGATGGGACTCGCTTCGTGTTTCAGAGCGTTTGAGTGAAAACAAGGAGAAATCGTTGGTGGATTCAGGTCTGAAACCAGTTGTAGTTGATACTAACCTAGATTCATGTAGCGAGATTAGCTTTGAGACTGATGTTTATGAGTTTGAGAATGATGAGGATGAGGCTGATGATGATGATAATAACGATGATGGTGGTCATCTAATCTCCACGCCTTTTTGTTCTCACAAGTTCGGCACAACATATTGGACAGAGTATCTTGAGAAGAACTTTTACTCTGTGGAGACAGTCCAAACTGCAATCTCTTGTCCTGATGAAAATTGTCGATCTGCTGTTGGACCGGACACGATCGAGAAACTAACTCTACGTGATCAAGAGATGTACGAGAGGTACGTTCTGAGATCTTACATTGAAGGAAACAAGGTCTTGATGATCAAAGAGTGTCCTGCAACGGATTGCAATTACGTCATTGAGTTTCATCAGGAGAATCATGATGATGAGGAAGATTGTAGCTTAAACGTGGTGTGTCTCTGTGGTCATATCTTTTGTTGGAGATGCAAGCTTGAGTCACACGGACCAGTGACTTGCAACACGCTTCTGATTGGTTGTGTAGGGACAAAACGAATCTATCAGATGAATCATTTAGCCTTCCCCCCATCAATGTCAATACCAAGACTATGACTTGCCCTCATTGCCTTTGTCCTGTGGAGTTTACAATAACGCCACAGTTCTTGACTTGTATCTGCAGGTTTCACCTAATGAAACTATCTTTTATTTTGTTGCAAATTACATAGAATTAGATTTCGTTCTTCATCTTACTCTCTTATTTTGTGTTATCTTGCTTTTTATTAGGCTTAGTTTCTGTTCGAGGTGTTTGCGGTCAAAGGAAGACCACAAATTTGGATCATGTGTTGAAACAGAAGTGGGGATTTCATGTGAGGAACGTTGGGGCGTGTGTCAGAAATTACTGGAGCAAGCCAAATCTGACCTCGAAGCTTTTGAGGAATCCAACATCAAGAACCCAAGTGACTTGAAGGACTGATGCTGATCGTTCAATGCAGACGAGTGCTGAAATGGTGTTGTGTGTATGACTATTTCCATACAGAGTATGAGAACTCGAAGAAGGAGTATCTACGATACCTTCAAGAAAATGCGACCGTGGCTCTTCAGAACTACTCAAACACTTTACAAGAGCAAAAAGATGTTGTCCTCACTTCAACTACTTATGAAGAGTTAAGCTTCTTCAGGCATACCATACCCACAGCCACAAGCAACATTGGTAACTACTTTTATGATTTCATCAAAACTTTGCAAGATGGTTTGGTCGATGTGAAGGTGATGTCTTACAACGGCGGGGCTGGTCCTTTCTGGTACTGTGATCGCTGCACCTATGGGAACACTTGGCTTGCTACGGAGTGTGAGATGTGCTGTGATGATACTGCCTCTCTTGTGGAAGAGCTAAGTGATTTTTCCCTAAACAAGATTCCTTAAAGACAAAATTAACAAAACATTTAGGATACATGAAACTATCAACTTATATGATTTACAACTGTTTTGCTATGTAATAACCGTTACTATTTTCCATCATGTTCTTGAATATTTTTGGTCAAATAATGTGTTTTTCCAAACTTCACACGTCCTCTTTTGGGAATCTTCACACCACCACCGTGACGCTTCTTCAAGTTTTTCAACCACTGCGTTTTCTTGGCATGACCCTGCAGCTTATCATGGTTTTGTTTCTTCGTGTTCTTTCTATGTCTCTTCCATACTTCCATTAGCGTATGTGTAGTAAGTCCTCTATGCTGCGTATGTGTAGTAAGAAGACCTCTGGTTTTTGACGTCGTCCCTCTCTTCTCATCTGATTTCTCTATTACATGCTTTTGGTGAAATGTACTCTTCGAAGCTGATGGCTTATTCTTGTTGAGGTGATGATGATGATGGTGGTGATGGTGATGATGGTGGATTACTTTTCCTATCTTATTCTTTAATCTTCTCAGCACCCCCATTGCACTTCTCCTCTTTTTTGAAGTATCTCTGTTTCTATCAGGAGGAGAAGCGCTGTCTTCAGAGCCAGATTCATCACTCTGTGATGGATATAATGATTCTGACTCAGTCTCGGTGTCACTCTCTGCTTGAGTTTCCCAGTTTGATCCAGATCTTGACCCTGTCTCCCCATCTGATTCTTGATCATTTGAAACATCTTCGTCTTCCGACTCAAAAGTTGTCCCAGACGTTGTTTGTTCATCATCTGTTTCAAACAAGTCATCGCCCAACGTTTCAGTTTCTTGATCCATCAACGTTGGTTTCATACTAGGCATCTTTTGTGACGTTCTGTTACTTTGACTTGGCTTCTTGAAATCAATGGAACTCACAACAAGAGGCGGTAACGGCTGTGGTTGTGACGTGAGCCGAACAAACTGATCATTAGAAGGCAAAGTTAGATCATCATGGCTTCCAACTGTTACATCTTCTGGACTCATTGGCATGTAATTATTGCTTCTTACACGAGACGTAAGAGATTGAAAGTTATGTCTCCGATCTTCAATGGGAGGAGTTACAGAGGACTTGCAAGACCGTGTTCTATCATCAGAACCCACACGGCCAGTAACAAAGCTTAAAGCTGAAAGCTGTATATCGATTTGTTCGATTGCGTTAGCGACTTGTTTTGTTAAACCATCCTTACTAGAACTGCTTTGAATCTGATTAACTCTCGGATCTCGCTTAAACGATCCTTTCGTCTCCAATAGTTTACCACTTGGCGTAATGTGAGAACCGCTGATCTGAGACGACGACATCGCAGGTGGCGCCACATTCAGCGGTCTTAGACCGTGAATATCCATTCTAGGAAATAAAATTAGTTCTGTTGGAAGTATCTGTAACAAAAAGTTTAAAGATTATAGTAACCAAAACAGAGAAACAAGGATACAAAAGTAAGTTCATAACACGTGTGAAAATTTTACTCGATATATATAAAACTGACGGTTACTTGCCTGTGATTGTGTAACTAAAAGTTCATGGGAGGCAAAATCGAGCAACCTCTTTAACAGAAACTGAGTGTTCTCATCTAACTGCGAATTAAAGAATCATAATGTTAGATTACTCGATGAATATATAGAAAATATATAATTCTGATGTTGAAGATGAGATATTGATGAGAAAGTAAAATTACCTTATATGACTCAGGAACGTATCCATTCCTTGCATTTGATTCGAGAAGACTGTACAATCTTCTCAGAGATTGAAGATTACGCTCTACGTTATCGGGCTCCATCAAATTGTGATTCAGGAAAAAAAAAACGAACAAGAAAAAGAAGAAGAAGATGATTTGCAGATAGAGTGAAGAAGAAGTGAAGAGATACGAGTAATGGAGTCGAACGAAATAAGTAACCAACTGATTGCATATAATATTTTTTGCTTTCGTGTCTGAAAAGCAACGTTGGTTCGTCGGAAATCTAACAACGACCGTTTACGTAAACAACGTTTTTGACTTTTTGTGTACTTCATATTATTTTCCTTATAAATAAGTTGAGGTTATTTATATAAATTTAGATTCTTATAATCGATTTCCTGATTTGTCGGCCGCTCATTTTTTTCCTCCAATCTGCATAGAATCAGAGGAGATTTAGGGATCTTAATCTGAGAAGTGAAATAATCTTAATTAATAGGCTCTGCTTCGCGTTACAATTTCTGTCTGATAAGAGATTTCCATTCTTATTAGTTTCTTCTAACTGATATTGTTCTTTTAATTAAGTTTCATGGGATGTTAAAAACAAAAATTACAAGTCTTCATGAACAAAAACCTTTTTTACCAAAAAAAAAAAAAAAAACCTTTGACCTAAAAAAACAAAAAGTCTTCATGAGAAAAATAACTCAAAAATATACTTTAATTAATCATACAATTTAAGCTAAGCTTTGCTTTCATACAGAAAAGCTTACCAACTTTTCGAAACTCTAATTGACTGCTCAAGTCCATCTAAAACTATTTAACACATCCTGATGAAGAAAATATATAACACTATTTCATATACCCTCGCAAATCACGTCCAATCTCGCCCTCTCTTTCTTACATACTCTTTTCATGAAAAATAACAATCAATCACAATCAGTTTTTCGATTTGGTTTTTGGTTTTTGAAATTTAGTTTTTAGTTTTAGATTTTGTTAAAAATGAGTTTTTGAAAAACAAAAACCAAAATTTCTTTTAAAATCTACAAAACATTCAAGGCCTAAAACTTTGTTTTTGTTTTTTTTTTCCTTTTTTCAAATTGATATGTATAATATGTAACACCCCAAAATGATTGGTTTCCAGTTACGTGTGTAATAGCATTTCAACTTGACGAGACTTTTATTAAATTTTTGAGAAAATCATCATATCATTCACGTGCAAAGGTTTCTCTTGCTCATTGGTTTACCCTTGTTTTTCTCTTCCTTTTTCACCTCAATCATATAGATAATATCATAATATATAGGTCATTGGCTGTACTGATAGAAATATTGGAAAATAAAATCATAAACCGAACTCAAAGTTGTGAAAAGCGAACAATTCGTGAATCCACAGATTGCACATACTCCCTCAATCTTACTTATATATATACCCTCCAAGATGCCTAAACAGATTGTTGTCTTCAAAGTTAATACATATCAGAAGTTAGAAATAAGTAAAATAAAACACCTCTGGAAGTGTGTAAAAACAAGATTAGCATGCGTAGATCCACAATTCTTTTGTTTTTGTTTTCCAGTATAAAGAACGGCTACACAAAATCTGCGTCCAAACAAAAAAAAAAAAGGTTCGAAACTCTTCAAAGTAAATAAAAAAGGAAACAGTGAAATTTAGAGGAAATCAATAGTGCATATTCTAGTACTCATGAGTACATAATTCTAGCTATATAAACTCTTGTAACATGGTCAATAAAAGCTTCTGAAACATGGGAAAAGATTTTGATCAGACAACATATGCGATAAAATAGGTTGAGGGGAATGAAGCCTGGTCCGAGAATCATTTAGAGTTTTGGTGTTTCGTTAAAGAATGACTCTCCATGACCTCGAGCCAAACAACATTCCTCTAAACCCTAAATCGCTTAACAATAAGAAAAAGTTGAAGAAGAAAAGACTGAGCAACTTTATCTAGGAAGAAGAAGAAGAAAGAAGCATCTGAAAAAAGAGAAGTGGTTTCTTCTATTTATAGAGAGGATAAAAGATCTAAGCCCTAGATTTTTCTTTTGCATTTTCTTACATTGATTTAGTAATTTTGGTTTAACTGTTTTTGGTTAATTTTGGTTATTGTCTTTATTTGGTTTGTGTAGGGTTACCTAAAATAGAAATTTACAGTGTAATCCAGAGTGGTAAAATCCGACATACTCCGACTTAGTACATCCAAAGTTCAAACCATTTCCGTGACTTGATTCAATCTCTCTTTTTTCAAAAAAAAATCTACAATTGTCTTTAATTGTGTCTTGTGTATATTTAATATCAGTCATTTCCGAGGCCAACAGCAATCTTCCTCTTATTTAAAATCTCTGTCAAGTCTCCAAAACCATATCTGCACATGTTGTAATATATTTATATCAATCTTGAGGAGCATGTAGTAATTTGTTCTTACCATATTACAAAGTAATGGCTTTGACTAATTTGGTTGTAATTTCTAGATCAAATCAAAGTTACATGGTATATAGCTATAGGATCTTTTTTTTTTTTTAATATACTGGTATTTTCAGAACTTTAATGTGCATTTTTATACACATACATAACGATAAAAATGTGCATATACATACATAGTATTGAATGCAAGACAAGTACCTTTGTTCCGATTTATTATTACCTTATTATTACTTTTGGCTACATCTCAACAACCTTACTAAATTTTTTTTGTCTTTTTTAGTTATAAATCAGAGTAGTTGTTTTCTTTTACGTTTCTGAGGTTCTTTGACCTATTCATGTATACTGGTGGTGGTATAAATGACTTTGCGATGATATAGGTTGTCATTAGTTACAAGATTGTGTTAAATCATGTTTATTTACTCTTTTTACTATTTTGAATCATGTTTAATCATATAGCTTGTAACGTTTTTCTCCCTATTGATTGCTTATTTAAAAAATTTGACTGTAGTTTTCTCCCATTTGGGTTTATTTAGGGTACGTCTGAGAGGCTCAGGAGAAATACTGAAGAACACGTCACAAGAAACCAAAGAGATAGAAAAGGAAATCAAGATCTGGAACGTTGATTTATACATGAATCGGACGGTGGAAAGCAAAGTTACCACCTGGGAACCGGACATGTCGGTGTCAGCGGAAACCAAGCACCAAGAACCGAGAAAAAACAGCCCGGTTTACGAGGGACTTTAGAAGGAAAAAGGTGCTCTCTTTTTCACTGACTGCTTACGTCTGTTTTCTCCGGTCCCCAGTTCTTGCCTCTCCACCACCACCTCCTTCATTAAACGCACACAAAGGTACAAGTACAACACCAACACTTTTCTATATATTTTCTTTTTGAATTTGTGTTTGTTTTTTTTTTTGTTTTTCTAACATCAGAGTTCAAGAATAAGTCCTAATCCATGAAAGTTCTGCTGTTATGAACTCTTGAATTCTGAATCCATGTCATAAGAAAAAATGTAAGCCAGAGATAGATTTGTTTTCTTTTGTTCTGTCACTCACACTGTATTTAATTACTATTATCCCTTCCAAGAAAATCACCAGGCTATTACATGAGAAAGTGAAAAAAAATGAACCACCCCTATTTTATAATCAAACATTATTTAGCCTAATAAACACGTAAATTTATTTATTTTGTTAGTTTTTTTTACTTTTTAGCCTATTTTGATATCAAGCAATGTCATATTTTGGGGGAATAATGTATGAATAAAAAGTTGACGCTAAATTTGAGAAATCAACCAAATTTGGGAGACTGGGGTCACAATTCTATATAATTTTATCTTACTTTACATGAAACGACGACGTAATATATTTTTGGAAAAACAGAGCAAACTCTAAAAACAGAGCGAATTTATAATGCACTGTCACCATAATGAAACAACAATGACCAATTCATATATATATATATATATATACAAAACACAACTATATGTTATACTACTGTATGTATAATCACACGATCTATTACACAAATTAAGGTTGTGTTTTTTCTTCGTTTTCCCCACCTGTTTCAATACAATTAGCAGCTTAAAATACTTTCTAAGTCTATATTCTATAATGCAAATTTGTTTTCAAAGATCTCTCTCTGTTTCTCCTTCATCTTGCTGTTGATAATCGGATAGATTCTTGATCAACGGTGGTTTCTTCTTCATCCCAAGTAGCAGGCAAAGTCGGAAGCAATAACGCTTCTTTGTTCCTAACTTCTTCAAGTTGTTCCCATTCAGTCCATTTCTCAGCCAAACCACCATTCCCTTGAAGCATTTTGACTACTTCAGACATCGCTGGTCTATCTTCTGGTGCCCCTTGTGTGCAGAGAAGAGCCACTTGAACTATGGTTTCAACTTCTTTTGAATCATATGTAGTCAAGTTGCTATCGACAATGTCTCTTAGTCTCTGTTCTCTAAGCAACTTCTTTATCTGTTTCATACAAAAAAGCTTAGTTTCAGTCTTTTCATACAGAAGGAACCTTTTTTATAAGAGTAGTCAAAAGTCTTACATGATCAAGCAAGAGAATATTTTCCTCTTCTTCCAAACGTGAGAAATCGATTGCTCGCTGACCAGTAACGAGCTCAAGAAGTGTTATACCGTAACCAAAAACATCAGTTTTTTCAGATGATTTTCCTGTGCAGAGATACTCTGGTGCTATGTGACCCATTGTGCCACGGACTTGAGTTGTGACATGAGTCAGTGATGTGTCTACAAGCTTAGCTAAACCGAAATCTCCAAGAACTGGCTCGAAATTATTGTCTAAAAGTATGTTTGCAGCCTTGAGATCACGGTGTATGATCTTAGGGTTACAATGTTCGTGTAGATACTCTAAACCGTGAGCTGAACCAAAAGCTACACGCTTCCTTGTTGGCCAGTCTAACCCTTCTTCTCCCGCTTTCAAATCTATACAATGTCACATGCACAAAACACATTACACAATTCTGTTATTTGGTTGAAGAGTTATAGAGAAACTAATAAGTATATAAATATATACCTCTTAGTCGATATGCAACACTAAGATTTTCCATGTATGGATAAACAAGGATTCTCTCAGAGGAAGTTGTGCAGAAGCCAATGAGGCGTAAGAGATTCTTATGAACCGCAACGCTTATGAGCTGAATCTCTCTTTGGAAAGCAGCTTCTCCTCCAGGACTGAAGTAATCCGCAAGGCGTTTCACTGCAACTTTTGTTTTGTCTGGAAGCAAACCTCTATAGACTTTACCAAATCCTCCTTGTCCTATCAAATTGCTCTCGTTGAAACTATCTGTTGCGAGCTGAATTTCACGTAAAGAGAATCTTCTAAGCTGTCCGAAGGAAATCTTCCTGTCATCTTCACCTGCATTTTTCAAAGGAAAAGGATTTTGGATTAAGAGTTCATAATAATGATCTAATGAGTATATGTAGTTTTTTTACCAGCTACGTCGAAAAAGATGTCGTATTTGTTTCTACGGAGGCGATGATGATGGTACATAACAATAGCTCCAAGAAACAGGATTATAGAAGCAACACAACTTGCAGTTAAAGTAATGTCTCTTAGCTTCTTCTTCGAGGATGTGACTGCACATAAAGATACTAAGTTATGTCTGTTCTGTTTTGTATGTGAGTTGGATGAAGAAGACAGAATCAAGAACCTGGAAGACGTGAACTCGAAGAACAAGGCTGATTCAAGCTTTTACCACATATGAGATTAGTTCCTGAAAAACTGAATAAAAATCACAAAGGTAATTTCTTTCAGTACTGAGAAGTCACTGTGACTAAACTTAAGTAGATTCAGGTGAAAAAGGTAGATTTTATACTCGAATGTTGGGATTGAGAAGAACTGTGTTGGGATGCTTCCTGTTAAATTATTGGATGAGAGATCCCTGTGAATCAAATTTCATTGTTTGATGTTAGCCAAAAGATCTCAAAAGAGTCACATTTGAGAGAGAGAGAGAGAGAGAGAGAGAGAGTTTTGCATGGACTTACAAGTGCTTTAGATTCGAGAGCTGACTCCAGCTCGCGGGTATCGAGCCGCTGAAACTGTTCATTGAGAGGTTTAAAGTCTGTAGATTAACCATTTTCCCAAGATCATCTGGTAAACCACCATATAAACTATTGTTCTGTAGCTCTCTGCATTTGAATTGGCATCAAGAACGATATTATGAATAATGGAACCTAAAACAGAATCTTGTATAGGAAATGGTTTGTGATCTCTTACAAAGTAACCAAGAACTTCAGTTTCCTAATAGCTGGAGAGAGTGTTCCTGTGAATCCGTTTGAGGCAAGATTTCTACAGATTGATACAAAACAAGTTTTCAACATAATGCAAAATCTTGGTAAGTAAAAGTTGAGAAGTGATCATAAGAGTACTACTTACAGAGCCACAACACTCTGGCCTCTGCAGGTGACATAAGACCAACTATAGCAAGGGCTAACGAAATCGCGTGTCCATTTTAGACGATTGCTCGAATCATTAAGTGAATCTCTGAGCTGCAACAAAGCTCCTCCTAGCAAATGAAAGAATAAGTAATTAATTAAACCAGTCAATAGTATAAGATCATTTGATTGATAAACCAAAGACTGATCGCCGCTGATAGATAAGTATACCTTCGATGTCTGGTTGAGTTGTTGAAGAAGTGACTCCCACAAAAGCTAAGGCCACGAAGCATTGTAATATCAATTTCTGATTGTTCCAAAAGCAATTTTTCTGAATGAATCCTCTTCGAGTTCTTAGAGAATTTCGAGAACTTTCACCGTACCCTGCAGTTTATTAGATATTATAAGAATTTTTCAATCAAACTCATTTATTTTCTGCTGTAGAACCTATATACTCCAAATTGCATCAAACATAAGAAAAAGTTAACTTATTTAACAAGAAACACATAACCCTTGTGATCAAATGTTAATTAAACATAAGTAAGCAAATCCAAGAAAAAACAGATTCGTGGGTCTAATTATATGTGTCTTCGAACTAACAGCGTGGATTGTTTTTGATGTGAAACAATGTCAGATCAATCCATAATTTCTCCATCAGAGCTCATTCGAACCCGAAAACATAAAAAAAAAAATGAAAGCTTTTATAAGCAACAAGGAGCAACAAATTTTATAATCGTGTTTTTGACTATTTGCTTTTTATGATTAGATACCCTCTCAAAAACCTCTCTATGTTTCACCCAAATATGTACCAAATATATTTGTAGCTTGAAGAAACTAAAAGAAGCAATAAAAGTTTAATATACTACATAAAAACAAACCTAATTTATAAATAGTGGAGAAAATCAGATATTAAAATGCAAGCAAAAACAAAGCTTTTAAGTAGTACCTGAACGAGCCATAGAGAAACTGGAAACACTCTAAACACACAAAGAGAGCAAAAGGTTGAAGAGAGAAATGGAGGATTTGTATAATAATGAAGCCAATAAAAGCAAACAATAATGTAAAAATCATCTTAAAGAAAGATGACTCTTTTACAAGTTAGTGCCTTTAATGGACCCACAAAAAGTATTTTTCATATTATTTTTTTATCTCTCTGATGTAAAAGAAGAAGAAGAAGAAGAAGAAGAAGAAGAAGAAGAAGAAGAAATAAAAATGCTGCTTTGAGGGAAAGAGAATCCCACTAAGTTGAAACATCTTTGATTTCTTAATGGAGATGTTTTTTTGTTCTTCTTTTGCTTCTTCTTTATTTTGGGTGATCTCTTTTGCAAGTGTGGGACTTGGGGATGTGATTGGGGCACAAAAAGGATATAAATTTTAACAAAAAAAAAAAAGGATATAGATGAACCTAAAATAAACATAAAATAATAAAGAAGTGATTTGAATGAATCAGTTAATGAAAAGAAACCAATGACTTAATTAAGTGTACTTGATTATGTTTGGGAAAATGGCTTATGCTTTAGGAAGAGACAGAAGCATGTGTAAGAAGGTTCCACTTGTTTCAGGATTATATTCCACCAATCTCTGGATGATAGCAATGCAAAAGGTAGTTTTTGTATATATTCTTTTCATCGAAAGGAACAAAAAAAAAGATATTATATACAAACTCAAATTTATTTGAACAATATCTTGATAGAAGAGACTAATTAAAATCTTGATAGAAGTAGAAATTCCTAAAACGTTTTCTTCTTTAGAATTTAGGATATAGATATCTAAAATTTTATATATACGTACGTAGCCTATAGCTAAAACACAATCGTGCATCTGCATGTGCAGTAATATAGTAGTGGATCACTTGAATTTGGGACGGTTAAGACTGAAACAACACTTAGCCTCAAACGTTGAGTAGTTTACATTATTGACATATAAAAGGTACGTGATTGATCTTATAGAAAGCTCTTTTTTTTTTTTTTTTTCTATTTCACAATAATAACAGGAGTAAAAGATATTTTAAAGAAAATTAGGTGAAAAAAAGAAACATAGTGTGAGGAAGAAGCAGACTTCAGAATATTAAAAACGGAATAATGATATCATCACTATAACAATATGCTGGAATTTGGACATATTCTTTATATGCCTCTTCTACTCATACGATTCTTCACCACATTGGACTTTTGTTTGTTCGATGTGTAAAAAGATCTGATATATCATCATATCGCAATCTGGAACGTATATTTTTATAAAGTGAATTTTTATCTACATTCACAAATAAAACAAGTTCCAGTATAATTTCTAGTTTTTTAATTACTAGTAACAAAAAAATTTATGACTTAGTAAATTAATTTTAATGATGTGTTGATGATATTTCTTGTCGATCTCACGGAGATTTTTAATTGGGTTGGGTAGGAGCGAACCGGTTAAAGAGTGGTTGGGTCTGTAAATAACTCAACTTATAAAGGGTTAAAAGGTCTTTCACTAATTATTTTTTAGAATGGAAATTGCTTGGGGTTTCGAGTAAAAAGGGCTGACAAGATTAAGACGACTCCGTCACCTCACAACTCACAAGTAGAGCGAATCGAGAGAGAGAGAGAGTGACTGAGAGAGAGAGCGATGGCGAGAGATATGGATGTAGTGGAGATTGTGGAGGAGGAGGACGAGGAAGAAGACAAGGAGTGCGAGGACTGGTGCTTCGTCTGCAAAGACGGAGGAAGCCTCATGCTCTGTGACTTCAAGTGAGTCTCTCTTTCTCTCTTTCTCTCTTCTCATTACCGGATTTAGCTACCACTTACTTAAAACTCCGATGAAGGATACCATAATGCTGTTTTGGTTTGAGGATTTTGTTTCTTCTTTGCATGTTCTTGTTTTTATGTTATCTAGTGATGAAGGGTGTTTGTGTTGTGGTCTTTCACCAGGAAAGTTCTTATTTTTTCAATCAATTTTGTTTTCTTGATGATTCTTTCATGTGAGTGCACTCAAGTAGAGAGACAATTGTGTATCATTCTGTAATTAAATGTATAAAGGTGTTTCCTTTTTCTTTAGGTTTATTGATTAAGAGCTTAATTAAATGTACCAAATTGTCTTATTCAGTTTGCTAATGTAAGATTTTGCATGAAAAATTAACAATCTTGTTATGGAAAAAGATCGTCAAGATGAATGTTTGAAGCATTTGTCAGCTGTGAGTCTTTTGTGACATGTAGTTTATATGTATGCATCTAATGGTGCACCTCATTGTGCTTGCTTATTTCAGGGACTGTCCAAAAGTTTATCATGAAAGTTGCATAGAAAAGGATAGCCCAGAAAGCAAGATTGGAGACTCGTTGATCTGTAGTAAGTGCTAATGTTCCCCTTTATATACTAATTTATTATCATTTTGAAGTAGCATACATGCTTTCTCTGGATTGTGACTTAGCTTCTGTCAGTGGTCTCCTCTTAATTACCTGAATGTCTTTATGTCTGGAAATGAGAGAAATTGGTTTCTGGATTCCTTGATTTCTGTTTCCGGTTGTTTTGTAGATACCCATTAGCATCTAACAAGAATAGAGTTTGTGCTTCTTTTTTTTAATCATTGTGTAAGATATCCCCCTGTCTCTGTAGGTACATTGTTTCTTAAGGCTTTGAAACTCAAAGTACAAGCTTTAGATCAATAATTCTATCACTTATTAGCGTACACTATCGAGTCCATATATTCGAAAACTTATGTACTAAGTTGCTAGGCCCTTGTGCCTGTTAGAATTTCCGAACACAGTAGAGGGAACATACGTTTGAACTTTCATATTTGCAGTCAGAAGGCTACTGTATTTGTCATACTTGCTTTCTGGAGGGACTAATGTTAAATTGTAAACTTTTAATTTTCAGAGTGGCACAGTTGCTACTTGTGTAGGAAGACACCAAAGCTATGGTGCCTTTGTTGCCCACATGCTGTATGTGAAGGCTGTGTTACTCATGCTGAGTTCATTCAACTTAAAGAGAATAAAGGGTTATGCAATGAATGCAACGGGTTAGTCGAAATTTTGGAGGAAGTTCAAAAATATGCTCCTGCTGCTGGGGTATGTTTCAAACGGCCATAACCGTATCAATATAATGTCTTATTATTTCCTTTATACCCAATTTTGGATAGTAGTCTCTTGAAATTTTGGTAGCCATCCGTTGCAAATAAATAAGGTGTTGAGAGTTGTAAAATCTGTATAAAAGGGATTTATGGCCAAACGAAACGAAAACAAGCATGGATTTGGAAGAATCTGAGTGAAACAACTCTACCAATTTCAATTAGAAGACTTGGTTAGGCTTACGTTAAGATAGATGAATCTACCAATTTCTTAAGCAAATTGAATGAATTAAACGTGCTTTAGAACTTGTACTGTATTTAATGTATTACTTAGTTTTACAGTTTTTCTCAAATAAAAAAATTATACACGAATATTAACTACTTATATGTCAATCTCTAAAGCTTTTCTTTAAATCATTGCATGCTTTCTTTAGGGATTATTGTTGTTATTTTCTGTGCTGAACATTCCTTTACTGCTTGGCAGGGTAAGCTTAACTTGAAAGATCCGGATACACAAGAGTGTCTGTTTCTTGAGTATTGGGAAATAACAAAAACGAAAGAAGATATAACCTATGACGATGTCCGCGATGTCTGTGCTTCAAAGCCACGAAAGAAAGGCGTCAAGTCGAAGTACAAAGAGGATCCCCAATTTTCACTTGGTGATACTTCAAAGTCAAGAAAGAAAGGCGTCAAGCTGAAGCACAAAGATGATCCCAATTTTTCACTATCTGACCATGCGGTTGAGGATGCAGGGAATTATAAAACACTGGGCAATAAAAAGAAAATGGAGTATATCAGATGGGGTTCAAAGCCCCTGATTGATTTCCTAACGTCCATAGGGGAAGACACCAGAGACGCCATGTCACAACATAGTGTGGAGTCAGTTATCCGCAGGTACATTCGTGAGAAAAACCTGCTTGACCGTGAGAAGAAGAAGAAAGTTCATTGTGATGAGAAGCTGTACTCTATCTTCAGGAAAAAGTCTGTAAATCAGAAAAGGATTTATACACTTTTAAAGACTCACTTCATAGAAAACCTTGAAGATCAGGTTGAGGATTTCCTACCTTTGGAACATGGCTTCAGTGAAAAGAATGAAAAGGTTTTATTGCCGTGCAAGAAGCAAAAAACAGAAAGGTACGATGAGGAAACTTATGAAAAGGAAGTGGAACCTGAAATGCGGGCAACTGGTTTCGCAACGATCAATGTAGATAATATAAAGCTTGTTTATCTACGTAAGAGCTTAGTCGTAGAGTTATTGAAGCAGAATGAGAGCTTTGGGGATAAAGTGATGGGAAGCTTTGTGAAAGTGAAGAATGACCCTAGGAACTTTATAGCGTACCAGATCTTGCAGGTTACAGGTAACCAATTCACGCTTATTAGTATTTGCTTTCTGTTGTAGGCTTTGCTGTTTTGTCTTTCTATCTTCTAGACTTTTAGATAATTCGGACTGTTTTTTCTCTCCCATTTGTTAGATGACAGCTTATGAGACATTGTGATACTGTCAAATTCTATGAAAGTTCTCTCATCCATTTCATGATCACTGCACCACAATCTCTGTCACACCTGATATTATTTTCCATTTCTGTAGGCATTAAGACTGTTGATGACCAGAGTAAGGATGTGCTTCTTCATGTTGCTGGTATGGCAAGTGGCGTTAGCATTTCCAAGTTGGATGATTCTGACATAAGCCAGGTGAATCATGTCTGAAATTAATTCATATATCACCATTATATTTCCTTCAGTTTGATTTTGCTCTCTTCCGCATATTGGGAATCTTTATTTGACAAATCTGCTGCAAGTACTGAGAAAGTGTCTTTATAGTATTCCTCCTAGATGACTATTGTTTGTTTCTATCTGGTTCTTATTATTATACTTGCCCACTTTCCTTTTCAGGAAGAGATTAAAGATTTGAAGCAAAAAGTGATGGATGGCCTTTTGAGACAGCCAACTGTTGTAAGTTCTTAAAGGAATCTAAATTTCTGTATATCACAAAATTTATTTCCCTGTTTATAAAATATTATCTTCATTAACATTGTTGAATCCTCTGGTAAGACAGAGAGGTAGTTAAATCGTTTGGCATTTGCATTCTCAAACCCAAATCACGTTCCTGTCTTTCAGGAGCTAAAACTCACCAACATTTTTTTTATATATGACAGGTGGAGATGGAGCAGAAGGCTAAGGCTCTCCATGATGATATAACAAAACATGTGAGTATCTCTAGTTATATACTACAGTTAACAAATGTTACAGACTCTGGGTTTTGGTGCTGCATCTGACACGTTCTTGTGTAAATTTTCTTGGAAAAATCAGTGGATTGCAAGGCAGCTTAACATTCTGCAGAGACGCATCAACTCTGCCAATGAGAAAGGATGGAGAAGAGAATATCCTTTTTTAAGATTCGAAACAGTTATCTTTTTTAACACAGTTTCATTAATTTGACATCATGACAACATTTTGAAACACCTTAACTCTTTTCCCTTTTGTTGGACTGAATCTACGTTAGAGGAGTATCTAGAGCAGAGAGAAGTTCTCGAAAAACCTTCAGAGCAGGAGAGATTATTAAGAGAAACTCCGAAGATCATTGAAGACTACATCGAGATAAAACAAGAACCAGATAGCAGCAAACAAGGGGATATCAGTGGTCTGACTCATGAGGCGGTGGTGATAGCTATCGACTAACCAAAGATTATGCAGCAATCTTCACAAGGAAGAAAGATCAATGCTGACTGTTGTATATCTTTTTGTTCTTTATCGGTTAAATGGAAGTTTTCTCTTCTCTTCCATTAGAAAACTTAAGAAACTCGGCTAATATGTTTGATGAAGCTCTTTTTAGAACTTGGTAGCTTTTGCAGACAGAAACAGGAAGCTAACTATGTTTTTGTATTATGGTCATGTATGTAGCATCAAAGTGACATGGGATGTTTCATGTTCATGTAATGTACTAATGTATATGCCTAGTGACATGTTCTGCTCTTTTTAGAGTTGCCTTGTTGGGAAACAAGAGGAGGCTACTTAAAGTGCCAAACTTTGAAAACCCTAAAATATTTCCTATCTGTTTTTTAAAAATCACATTGCTTTGTATTCACAAAGTTCTTCGGTCGGACATTTGTCATTCATCTTCGTCACCGTTGTTTCATCAGTCACTTTCGTCTTCTTCGTCACCGTCGTAGCCTCATTCATACGTAATCGGTGAGTTCCGTTTCTGTGATTTAAGTTTGAAAACAAAGGTTTTGAGGTTTGAGATGATTAATAAAATTTTGGGTGATGATTCACTGATTTGAATTCGGAAACTGAATTTAAAAAAACCCTAGTCGAAATCGTGATGGATTCATGAGCTTTTGTTTCAATTGATGAAGATCCAATAAAATATTGCAGATCAGGTGTTCGACAAAATGTCTAAATGAACTTTTGACATATAGTTAAGCTTTTGCTTGTAGTACAAGTTTCAAGTGGGTGATGCTTAGATCATTTTCTTAAAGCTTATGAATCCTTAAATATTTCAATGTCAGGGTGATCTTAGCCAAACAAAAGATGGTCTTGTTGTTACTCAAGGACATAGTTCCCGCGGCGCAGAACAACATAAACACGCGTTTCATCATCCTCGACAAAGCAAGATCTCCAGCAGCAGCCAACAACGGGAAGAACTGTATCGCGTTGGCAGCGGATGAGACGGCTGCGGTTCACATACAGCTGTGGGGAGATGAGTGCGAGGAGTTCGAGGCAGGAGATATCGTGAAGCTCACGAATGGGATATTCTCATACGTGAGGAACAGTGGGCTCATCCTCAGAGCTGGGAAGCGTGGGAAGATGGAGAAGATGGGAGAGTTCACTGTTGCGTTTGTCGAAACGCCAAACATTAGTGAGATCCAATGGATTCCTGATCCTGAGAATCCCAAACGTTATATTCAGAGCGCCGTCGTTTCAGCTTATTCACGTATCTTCCCTCCTTTGCCTTAGAGAGACCTTCTTGATTTATTTAATTAAGATTTGTAGACGATAACCTTTTATTTACTATTATGTAGCTAATTAAGGATAGTTAAATATTTCTTTTGGCAAAAGGTTAAGTTTTTCAAAACTCAATCCCTTCTATATAGAAACAGAGTAGTCAACATCCGATTCCTTTGATATCCGTTTGGCTAGGTTTTGACAAAGTGAAGATTTTCTAGGGTTTAGGGTTTAGTCTCGGCACTTACCTTCCTACTGGTGAGCTAGGGGGTTTGAATAAGAAGATATGGACAAGATCATTGGGTTTTCTGATGATGAATTGTTCGGGAAGATCTTATCGTTTCTTCCAACAAAAGATGCGGTAAGCACAAGCATTTTGTCGAAGCATTGGAAGTTTCTTTGGATGCGGGTGCCAAAACTTGACTTCGATGAGATGAGCATGTATCACGATGATTCATTTTCCTGTCAATATATCTTATTTGAGGAGGATGAGAGAAGAGACTTTAATAATATCAAGTTGGGAAAAAGCCATATGATGCGGCGTTTTATTCACAGGAACCTGCCATTACATAGCTCTCCCGTCATAAAGAGCTTGCGTCTTGAGCTTTTCAGTGATGTGTTTCAACCTGAAGACATCAAACTGTGGGTTGAAATTGCAATCTCTCATTACGTTGAGGAGCTAAGCGTTAAATTTTCTAGTTTCAATGGAATACCTAATGCGTCACTGCCGAGTAGCTTGTATACTTGCAAATCACTTGTGACGTTGAAACTAAAATACTACGACATTCTCGTGGATGTTCCTCATGTTTGTAGCCTCCCCTCTTTGAAAACTTTGGACCTTCGACGTGTGATATACGCAGATAAAGAATCTCTTCAACGGCTTTTATCTTGCTCCTCTGTTCTGGAAGATCTTGTTATGGATCTATGTCCATTTGACAATGTGAGAAAGTTTGCTGTTATTATCCCGTCATTGCTTAGTTTATCCTTTGAAATATCTTCTATGTGTACTTATGATGGGTATATCATAGATACTCCTTCTCTGAAGTATTTCAAAGCTATTGATAGAAGTAAAAGACGTACTTCTACTTCCACATGTGTTATAGTGAAGAATATGCCTAAGCTGGAGGAGGCATATGTACGTGCTGGTCACAATATCAAGAAGCTTCTTCAACCTGTCACATCTGTCAAGCGTCTTACACTGTGGGTAAAAGACAACAAACGTGCAGAGGTGGTCATTTTTATCCATTGATAATCATAATATTTTAGTCTTCAATAATCTCACTATATATATCACGACTTAGGTTAATACTAAATATCGTCCTTTGTACAGGCAGTATATGGTGATGATATTGTCTTTAATAAGCTTGAGCATCTCTATTTTCGTGCCTGTGAGAGATTTTGGTCCAAGTTACTATTCCAATTGCTCAATGCTTCTCCCAAACTACGAGACTTCACTTTGAATGTAAGTTTCTTCGATAAACTATTATTTGTTTTGGGTCTAATTCACAGTATCGTTTGATCTAACTCTCATTCTTTTTATTTTTTTAAAAAACTCCAAGGACCATCTTACATATGATGGTTATATCATGGGTGGATCGGTTTGCTGGAAGCAACTGAATAGTGTTCCTCAATGTTTATTGTCGAGTCTTCAGACTTTCAAGTGGTTAGGTTACCATAGATCCGTGGAAGGGAAAGATCTGGTGACATATATCTTGAAAAATGCTTGCTTATTGAAGACTGCAACAATCTCGGCCGAACAAGAGTTGGAGACGGAGGTGAAAAATGGTTTCCGTGGTTCACCCACATGCAACCTCGTATTCACTGAACACTGGGACGATCAATCTACTTTAAGTTTTTGTTGCATTTGATTTTTTAGATGATTTTATCGTGGAATTAGCCAACCTGTTATTGGCTAACTTAAAGTTATGGATGAGCCGTAGATTTGGTTAAGAACAAGCAACTAGCTAGTGTTTAAAGGTCCTCTTATAAACTCTTAAGCTCCTGAAATTAATTTAATGGTATTGTTTCAAGTTGGAGTATATATATATATATATTCTAAATGGAAATTTACTAATGTTCCATATCAAAAGCATAAAGCTCTTGTAGTTACATAAGTTTCTTACATCACAAGTCTCAAACCCTCGGATGCGAAAGGAATTTGATAGCGTTCTAAATTTGATCCTCCCGTATTGGTTCTGAGTTTTTAAGCACAAATGTTGGAGGATCCTGAGCTATGGTACCTTGCTGAACCTCATTAGTCAGGCTTTGTAGCCTCTGTATAACAAGACATTTATCAACAAGAACATTAGTAAATCCCTCTAGATGACAATATTTCCAATTATTCATCAATTTCGATCGAGCTAACAAAATCAATACAGATCCCAAGGATCAATTTTTTTTTTTTTTTTCTCTAGTTCGATCGAGCTAACCCTTTTGCTGCAGTGGCTGAACCATTATAAACCTCTTGATAAGCAATAAAGAATCTTTGGAATGTTGTTGGATTGTCCTGAAAGTAAGAAAGAGAAATAGCCAACATGTTATTGGCTAACTTAAACTATAATGAATAAGAGCAAGAGTCATATAAATTACATGAATTCATAATCTTATAAGCTAAACCAGCAATGGAAAGAGAATAACCTCCTCTGTAGATTCACTATCAGTTGCTTTTGCAGATCCTTCAGCCAAAACCGGAATCAGACCTCTGTATATCAAACTATGCCTCGCCGGTGACTCGTCGCTGCAACTCCAGTTAAAGGTATCGCTGGTGAAAACTGGAACAACCACTGATAGAATTAGAACAGCTGGTCTGCTATATACAGAGCGCCGTCGTTTCAGCTTATTCCCGTATCTTCCCTCCTTTGACCTTGATTATTATTAGTTAATTAAGATTTGTAAACGATAACTTTTTATTTACTTAGGTTATTAGTAGTATATTATTATATTGTATATTCACTTATAATAAGGGCAAATTCAATAATGTTTTTGGAAAAAGATTAAAGGGGCTGTATTGAATTAGAGATTTTAGAGGATTTTGGATTTTTATTAAAATCAGATGTTATTCAACTAGGTATTTTTAAATGTCTTCTCAAATCCTATCTTATTAAATTTAGAATTTTGCTAAATCATTCAAAATCATTCACAATTGCATGTTATTCAATTAATAATTTCAAAAAGTCCTATCAAATTCACTGTTATTCAAAAGTTAACAATTCTTTTTAAAATCCTCTTGATACTGATTTTGGGTGATTTTCAATACATTTTTTAGTTGAAAATACGGATGAGAAAATCTCACTACTAGAGATGTGATTTTGATGGATTTGTTTTTTTAAATGATAAAAAAAATTGGAGCATTCTCCTTCATCATCGGTCGTCGTCTGTTCATCAATCTCGAACACACAAAAAATACAATAGATTTTGGATCAATTGATTAGAACGGAGATTCGATTGTGAGAATGATAATTGTTCCAATAATCGAATTGATACATGATCCTATCGTCTTTTGTTCTTAACCATTTTGTTTATGCTCGTCTCCATGTTTCTATGTTGAAGTTGTCTTCGATGTTCGGTCGGATGGTTGGAGATTTCACGCCATGCGCAGCACCGGAATGAATCGGAGGTAGCTTCCGAAGCCACTGAGTCGGGTTTTTGGCGAGGGGAAGGAATATGAGGAGGAGAGAGATAGACCAAGACAAGAAGAATTAGGAACTAGAGCTTATTTTCTTGATGATCTTACATGTTCGTTTAATTTCTTATCATCATAGGATTCTTATGGTTAATTATGCATTCTAATCGTGTTGTTTTGAATCAAGTCATCAATGATCTAACTTCGGCGTTTATGTTTCTTTTAAGATTCTATAGAATTATGACATTGCTCAGGCCTCATAGTGAGAGGAGGAGAACACTTGCTAGTTTTTGTTCTTGTTGCCATATAGTTTTTTCAAAAGCAAAAGAAGAAAACAACAACAACATCATCATTATCGTTACATCATATGTGTTTTCTCTTTTTTCTTCTTGCTCGTTTATTTATTCAAATTTCATCAAATCAAAGATCAATAAAGGATGATNATTCGATTGTGAGAATGATAATTGTTCCAATAATCGAATTGATACATGATCCTATCGTCTTTTGTTCTTAACCATTTTGTTTATGCTCGTCTCCATGTTTCTATGTTGAAGTTGTCTTCGATGTTCGGTCGGATGGTTGGAGATTTCACGCCATGCGCAGCACCGGAATGAATCGGAGGTAGCTTCCGAAGCCACTGAGTCGGGTTTTTGGCGAGGGGAAGGAATATGAGGAGGAGAGAGATAGACCAAGACAAGAAGAATTAGGAACTAGAGCTTATTTTCTTGATGATCTTACATGTTCGTTTAATTTCTTATCATCATAGGATTCTTATGGTTAATTATGCATTCTAATCGTGTTGTTTTGAATCAAGTCATCAATGATCTAACTTCGGCGTTTATGTTTCTTTTAAGATTCTATAGAATTATGACATTGCTCAGGCCTCATAGTGAGAGGAGGAGAACACTTGCTAGTTTTTGTTCTTGTTGCCATATAGTTTTTTCAAAAGCAAAAGAAGAAAACAACAACAACATCATCATTATCGTTACATCATATGTGTTTTCTCTTTTTTCTTCTTGCTCGTTTATTTATTCAAATTTCATCAAATCAAAGATCAATAAAGGATGATGACAAGTGGTGCCTTGAGTTTCACAGCATTCTTGACGACATCTTCACTAGCTGATCTTCACTTCTAGGTAAAGAGAGTTAGACCTGTGTGTTGAGCTCTCTATTGTTTCGTTTGATGAAGTGTTAGAACAGTAAAACCAATTTTTTTTATTTTTTGTCTAACAATCTTCTAAAATCACCCAAAATTTTTCTTTTAAATCTCACCAAATCACAAATAACTTTTTAAAATTCTACCAAATATTCTAGAAACTCTCTCAAATCTCTCAAAATCTAAAATTTTCTGAATCCCACAAAATCATCCAAAATGTTCTATCCAATACACCCCACTAAGTTTTCCAAAACTTAATCCCCTTATATATAGGAGTAGTCAACATCCGATTCCTTATGATTTCCGTTTGGCTAGGTTTTTGACATATTGAAGATTTTCTAGGGTTTGTTCTATTCCTCTGTTTTTATTAGTCTCGGGCTCTCGGCACTTACTTCCCTAGTATATATATGCATTGTGAGCTAGGGGGGTTTGAATAAGAAGATATGGACAGGATCAGTGGGTTTTCCGATGATGCATTGCTCGTGATGATCTTATCGTTTCTTCCAACAAAAGATGCGGTAAGAACAAGCGTTTTGTCAAAGCAATGGAAGTTAAGTTCGATGAAAACAGCATGTTTCGTGGGTATAACCTCTTACAGGATGATATGAAAAGAGACTTTTTAATTAAGTTGGGAAACAGCAATATGATGCGGCGTTTTATTGACAGGAATCTGTCATTACATAACTCTCCGGTCATAGAGAGCTTGTGTCTCGATCTTTTCACTGATGCATTTCAACCTGAAGATATCAAACTGTGGGTTGAAATTGCAATCTCTCGTTGCTAAGCGTTACTTTTTAAAAAAAACTTACTGCAGCAGTCATGCCGAGTAGCTTGTATACATGCAAATCACTTGTGACGTTGAAAATTAATAGCCGCATTCTCGTGGATGTTCCTCATGCTTTTTGCCTCCCCTCGAAAGCTTTGCACCTTCGACGTGTGATATACGCAGATGAAGAATCTCTTCAACGGCTTTTATCTAATTCCTCTGTTCTGGAAGATCTTGTTCTGGAACTATATCCTGGTGACATTGTGAGAAAGTTTGCTGTTATCATCCCGTCATTGCTTAGTTTCTACTTTTTGTTGTGTGGTCGGTGTACTTGTGATGGTTATATCATAGATACTCCTTCTTTGACGTATTTCAAAGCTTTCGATTATAGTCAAACTACTTCCCCATGTTTTATTGTGAAGAATATGCCTAAGCTGGAGGAGGCACAACTATGTGCTGGTCACAATGCCAGGAAGCTTCTCCAAGCTGTCACATCTGTCAAGCGTCTTTCACTGTTGGTAGAAGACAACAACACTGCAGAGGTGGTCATTTGAATCCATTGATAATCATAATATTCTAGTCTTCAATAATCTCACTATATATATATATATATATATATATATATATATATATCACGACTTAGATTAATGCTGAATCGTCCTTTGTACAGGCTGTATATGGTGATGATATTGTCTTTAATAAGCTTGAGCATCTGAATTTTCGTACCTATAAGACATTTTGGTCCAAGTTACTATTCCAATTGCTCAATGCTTCTCCAAAACTACGAGACTTCACTTTCAATGTAAGTTTCTTCGATAAACTATTATTTTTGTTTGGCGTCTAATTCACAGTACTGTTTGATCTAATTCTCAATTTTTTTTTTTTTAAATAAAAAACTCCAAGGATAATAGTACTATGGGTGTACCGGTTTGCTGGAAGCAACTGAATAGTGTTCCTCAATGTTTGTTGTCGAGTCTCCAGACTTTCAAGTGGTTAGGTTTACATATATCTGTACAAGCGAAAGATCTGGCGACATATATCTTGAGAAATTCTTGCTTATTGAAGACTGCAACAATCTCGCTCCCAGAAACGAATCTTGAGCTGCTGGAGACGGAGGTGAAATCTTGTCTCCGTGGTTTACCCACATGCAACCTCGTATTCACTGAAGAATGGGACTATGGTGAAACATATTTTTGGTGGCCTTGATCTACTTAAGTTTTTGTTGCATTTGATATTTAGATGATTTTATCGAGGAATTAGCCAACCTGTCTTAACTCTTAAGAGTCATAAGTACATGAATTCATAATCTTATAAGCTAAAACAGCAAAGGAAAGAGCAGAAAGGCCCCACACAAAAAAAAACACTATTCAGGAACCTATTCCATCAAGAAACACTAGCCAGAAATAAAACTCAAGATATTTAGTAGAAAAATCACTTAACCACAGCATCACCATGGTTACACAGTCCTTTCTCAGTCGCTGACTTCAAAGCTGACTCAATAATCTCCTTTGTAGATTCACTATCAGTTGCTTTTGCAGATCCTTCAGCCAAAACCGGAATCAGACCTCTATATATCAAACTATGCCTCGCCGGTGACTCATCGCTGCAACTCCAGTTAAAGGTATCGCTGGTGAAAACTGGAATCTGTATAGGGTTCCCATCTTTCAAGAAACCGGTACGAATCTCAGGCTCCTGTGATGTAACACTCATATTATTTACTGAAATGGTTCTAAACACAGACATAGACTCCAACTACCTAATGTTTCTCTAAGTAACACATAAGATCTATCAGTTGCTATTTTGAGCCAACGTCATCAATAAACATCTGTTTCACTGAGATCAAAAACAATAATAAGCAAACTGGAAACACTAAATGCCTAGTGCTCAAACAGCAAACAATGACACTCTTAAGATAAAAAATGTGCTGAGTCGTCTTCTTAACTTCCGTTATCATAAGATAACTTTCTTTCTCTCTACTGAAAATTCACTGCTCAACTACAAAGAGTGTAAACAGTCTAGAGCAAAATCGTAACAAAACACAATCTAGATCCTAGTTCAAAAGTGAGATGAAACACAATTCAAGGTTTACTACAAAATTGTAAAGAAACAAGTCAAAGGAGAGAAGAAGAAGAGAAAGAGAGAAACCTTAGTATCAAGCATAAGAGCAGCGAGAATGCCGGTATTAAGCATAGCGGTGCGGAGATTGTCAAGAGTCTCTTGATGATAGTCATGGCTGAGAGAAATTGACGAGCAACATTCATGCCGGCTCTGAGCCACGTCCTTGTATAAACGGGAGGCAGATTACCCGCCAATACATCATCATTCATTGGATATCTCATGGTCGTTTTCTTAACACAAAATAAAAAGAAAACATGTGCTGATGAATCCAACCATCTATATCACCATTTTTGGTCAACTACCATCTACATAACCTATCAGAGTATGATAATTGGAGAAAAAGAGCACATAAATAATGGAAAGAAGAAGCTACGGATTGTTTTGGTGAGCTCAAACAGGAATAGTTAAAGAAAGGGGATAAACATTCTTACCGATTCTTAAACCACCTAGCCGCCCAGCTTCTACTTGGATCCATCACAGAGATTATACTGCAAAACAATCTTAACATCAGTAGCTAGAATTATGAAAACACCAACTTAGACAAAGAGACACAAACCACTAATTCTCTCACTTCAATTTCTTAATACAACTCTTAAAGCAGCAAGCTTTGGGATATTTGCCACTAATTATGTAACAATTGAATAACTGTGTGACTTGGCATCCACGTAACTTGCAGATGCTGGCGTCAGGCAGTGATGACAGATGCATTAGGATTTGGGGACGTGCAACAGCTTGAACAGGCATGGTAACAGATGATGATGATGCTAATGACATAGACTGAAACTTTGTTCAATATTTGATAGAGCAGAGAGATACATTTTACATTGGCCATTCTTTAACCACCTCCGGATGTTTGTTTTTTGTGAGTGTATATAGTATATAGTATAGCACAAATCATGTAACAAATCGTTTGTGGGACTATGGTGAAACACTTTTTTGGTGGCCTTGATCTACTTGAGTTTTGGTTGCATTTGATTTCTAGATGAGTTTATCGAGGAATTAGCCAACCTGTTATTGGCTAACTTAAACTATGATTAATAAGAGTCATAAGTACATGAATTCATAATCTTATAAGCTAAAACAGCAAAGGAAAGAGCATAAATGAAAACACTTTTCAGGATCCTATTCCCTGTTCTTTATTTCATCAAGAAACACTAACCAAAAATAAAATTCAAGATATCACTTCACCACGCAGATCTTGATAACCGAAGCAGCTCCAATACGGTGCAGAGCCCCCACAGCATCACCATGGTTACACAGTCCTTTCTCGGTCGCTGACTTCAAAGCTGACTCAATAATCTCCTCTGTAGATTCACTATCAGTTGCTTTTGCAGATCCTTCAGCCAAAACCGGAATCAGACCTCTATATATCAAACTATGCCTCGCTGGTGACTCATCGCTGCAACTCCAGTTAAAAGTATCGCTGGTGAAAACTGGAACAACCACTGATAAGATTGGAACAGCTGGTCTGTACTTAGCCACCAGTTTAGCCGTTGTACCTCCTCGGGTCAACACGATAATGAGTTTGGCTTTGGCTTTGTTTGCAGTTCGTACAGCTGATGATGCAAGACTCTCAAGTGTGCTCATTGGAAGTGGAGTTGCTCTAATCATCTCCTTGAAGATTGTGTTGTAGTCAAGCGATGATTCTGCCTCGATGCAGATTTTAGCCATTGTTTTCACTGCTATCTCAGGGTAAGCTCCTGCAGCACTTTCTCCGCTGAGCATCACACAGTCAGTGCCATCGAGAACCGCGTTTGCTACATCAGTGGCTTCAGCTCGTGTAGGTCGTGGTGATTTGATCATAGACTCGAGCATTTGAGTGGCTGTGACCACTGGTTTACCCGCTAGGTTACACTTGTAGATCATCATCTTTTGAGCCAAGAAGATCTTCTCGATTGGAATCTCCATCCCAAGATCACCACGAGCAACCATGAATGCATCGGTTTCACGCAAGATCTCATCAAAATTCAGCACTCCTTCTTGGTTCTCAACCTTATATAAGATTTAAAAATTTCAATCACAAGCCTACCTTTAAAACAACTTTTAGCCACAGATGAAATAAAGTGTAACTTTGTACCTTCGACATCAACATGATACTCTTAGAATGTGATCCAAGTACTTTCCGGACGTTAACAAGATCTGAACCTTTGCGAACAAACGAAAGAGCAATCATATCGATGTGGTTTGGAACACCCCATTTAAGAATATCTTCTACATCCTTGTCAGTCAATGTTGGGAGATCAACAACAACACCAGGGAGATTCACATTCTTTCTTTCACCTAGCATCGCTGTATTTTCACATCGACATATAACAGTCCCAGACTTTGGATCACATGAGACCACAGCAAGACTTATGCTTCCATCTGCACATAGTATGGTATTTCCCGGCTTCACATCCACTGGCAACTTTTTGTAGCTCATGGAAATCGTTTTTTCATCACCCTTGATGTCATAATCAGTGGTGATTGTGATCTCCTGACCTTCCTTTAGTTGTATAGGGTTCCCATCTTTCAAGAAACCGGTACGAATCTCAGGCCCCTGTGATGTAACACTCTGAAAATGGTTCTAACACAGACATAGACTCCAACTACCTAATGTTTCTCTAAGTGACACAGAAGATCTACCTAATGTTTCTCTTAACTAACACATAAGATCTATCAATCTAGATCCTATTTCATAAGTGAGATCAACACAATTAATTCAAGGTTTACTACAAACTTGTAAAGAAACAAGTCTAAAAAGAAGAGAAAGAGAGAAACCTTAGTATCAAGCATGACAGCAGCGAGAATGCCGGTATTAAGCATAGCGGTGCGGAGATTGTCAAGAGTCTCTTGATGATAGTCATGGCTTCCATGAGAGAAATTGAAACGAGCAACATTCATGCCGGCTCTTAGAAGCTTCTCAATCATTGTCACAGACCGAGACGCAGGTCCTAACGTACAAACGATCTTAGTCTTTGGAGTCCTCCCATCATTAGGTAGCTCCTTGAGTATCCCTTCTATGTCTATGTTGGACATTTTT
>NC_025695.1:47603434-47605490 GCF_000633955.1 Camelina sativa | reverse complement strand
CAGCAGCGAGAATGCCGGTATTAAGCATAGCGGTGCGGAGATTGTCAAGAGTCTCTTGATGATAGTCATGGCTTCCATGAGAGAAATTGAAACGAGCAACATTCATGCCGGCTCTTAGAAGCTTCTCAATCATTGTCACAGACCGAGACGCAGGTCCTAACGTACAAACGATCTTAGTCTTTGGAGTCCTCCCATCATTAGGTAGCTCCTTGAGTATCCCTTCTATGTCTATGTTGGACATTTTTGCGTTACCTAATCAGACTCCTGCTATGAACATTTGGAAACATCATAATATATATATATATATATATATACCCATCAATCCAAAATCTTCGATAAAAGAATCAAAAACCTAAGACCATGATCCATCTTAAGTAACAGACAAAACCCACACAAAAAAAAAAACAGACTTTACATCGCACAAAGAGAGATCACAACTGATCAAAAAGTCCACCAAACTAGCGTAAAGGACGGGATTTTTATAGATTCAGACGAATGAAATGAATGATCTGATCGGTTTAGAGACTGGATCTAAAGAATTGCGAAACAGATATATTGAAAAACGAAGTGATGATCGGAGAGAATTGGGGTTCTACCTGAAAACGCAGAGCTTGCTTCTGTGGTTTTTTGTTTGGAGTGTGAAAGCCGCCGGAGACTCTGAATTTTGTTGTTAAACCAAGCCGAGTTTATAACGGCCACGTGGAATTTATTAAACTGAGTGAGACCCAATTAGAAAATTTTCATTTACTAATAAAAAAAAATGTATCGCAGGACTTGTTCGTTTATTTTGTTGTTTGTAATTTTGTTTATTTTTAAAAATCGTTGAAAATTAGTTACAGAATTGTCGAACGAACATGCCTATGAGTCAAAAGGTTTGTAAATGCCATTATTTTAACAAGAAGAATATGCCTTTGGATCTAAATTCTAAAGAATTGTGTACTCTTTCGAGAAGGTCTAACGCAACCTTTTTTAGATTTAGGCTTGCCTTCCCTAGATCTTGACTACACAAGTTTCTTCTTTCAGTTCTCTCATTAGAAGATTTTTGTTTTTTTTTTTAAGACTTACAAGGAAGAAGCCTAAAGAAGTCTTGACTTGTAGGAGGAGTCTTGACTTGAAAAAGATAGATACAAAATAACGTAGCACCTTATCAATGTGTACATAGAAGCTTAAAATGAGAAAGAGCACTACTTGGTCTTGTATTCTTGCCTTCTTCATGATGGTTTTGCTTCACATGCGTTTCGGCAGAACATATTGTACATGCTCTTCTTGGCATAGGATCTGCCAGTGAATCAACACAACGCACAGTGTGAAGAAAAACAGAAATCAAACATAACTTAAGCTAGTAAGCTACTAATGTGTTGCCAAGTCTAGTTTCAAATCGTTTACCTGCATTTCCTCAGGGAGTGGCTCTGACACCGCAAGAGTGTAGCAACCAGGAGCAAACTTCCCTGTCAAAATTTAGCAACCTCATACGATCAGCAAATCAAACAAGGAGCCAAAGTGTCTTGAATCTCTTTAGATCTAAAGTCCATATTCCACTTTTTTAACAGATTTAGGCTCTGAGCCATGTTCTTCTATAAACAGGAGACACATTACAAGCGTCATCATTCATTGGAGATCTCATGGTCATTTTCTTAACACAATGAATGCAACAGTAATCTAACCATCTATATAAACTATGAGAGTATAATAATTGGAGAATAAGAGCACATTAATGGAAAGAAGAAGCTACGCTAGTTTGGTGAGCTCAAACAGGAATAGTTAAAGAGAGGGGATAAACATTCTTACCGAATCTTAACCACCTAGCCGCCCAGCTTCTACTTGGATCCATCACAGAGATTATACTGCAAAAACAATCTTAACATCAGATAGCTAGAATCATGAAAATCTCAACTTAGACAAAAACACACAACCCACTAATTCTCTCACTTCAATTTCTTAATACAACTCTTAAAGCAGCAAGCTTTGGGGGTATTTGCCACTAGTTATGTAACAATTGAATAACTAAATCAACAGAATTTGAATTCAAACCGAGCTCAGAAAAAAAAAAAAAAAA
>NC_025695.1:47591161-47597480 GCF_000633955.1 Camelina sativa | reverse complement strand
AAAAAAAAAAAAAAAAAAAAAACAGAAATCAAACATAATTAAAGCTACTAATTTGTTGCCAAGTATAGTTTCAAATGGTTTACCTGCATTTCCTCAGGGAGTGGCTCTGACACCGCAAGAGTGTAGCAACCAGGAGCAAACTTCCCTGTAAAAAATTTAGCAACCTCATACAATCAGCAAATCAAACAAGGAGCCAAAGTGTCTTGAATCTCTTTAGACCTAAAGTCCCATATTCCAATTTTTAACAGATTTAGGCTCTGAGCTGCTACGTTCTTCAATAAACAGGTGACACATTACCCGCCAATAACATCATCATTCATTGGATATCTCATGGTCATTTTCTTAACACAAAACAAAAAGAAAAGATGTGTTGATGAATGTAGCAGTAATCTAACCATCTATTTAAACTATGAGAGTATTGGAGAATAAGAGCACATTAATGGAAAGAAGAAGCTACGGCTTGTTTGCTGAGCTCAAACAGGAATAGTTTAAGAGAGGGGGATAAACATTCTTACCGATTCTTAACCACCTAGCCGCCCAGCTTCTACTTGGATCCATCACAGAGATTATACTGCAAAACAATCTTAACATCAGTAGCTAGAATTATGAAAACATCAACTTAGACAAAGAGAAGACAACCCACTTATTCTCTCACTTCAATTTCTTAATACAACTCTTAAAGCAGCAAGCTTTGGGATATTTGCCACTAATTCCGTAACAATTGAATAACTACTTCAACAGGAATTTGAATTCAAACCGAGCTCAGAAACAAAAAAAGCAACAATATGTGATTCAGAAAGTAGTCTAAGTTCATCCTTAAGCAGAATCACTCCAAAGTTGACAACTTTACCATAACTACACTAGAGTAAAGCAAATCTTTTGAAACCCTAGAGGAAGTGAATCTGAAACAGTACCCATCAAAGCAAAGACTTTTCTACGGAAGAAAACTAAAGTAATGGTTTAGAGTTCATGAAATACCCATTGAAATTAGGGGTAGTGACCTCCACGATACGTTCGTGATCCTCTTCCATCTTGAAGAAAGGACAGTTCTCGCAACCAGCGTCCCTGAACTGTTTGAACCAAAATCAAAACAACTTATCAAACACCATATAATCTTATACAAGAAAGAAAGAAAGAAAAGCAAAACCCTAATAAAATAGAAGAAACAGAGAAAAGAGTAGAAGAAAAAAACCTGGTCATAGGTCTTGACAAGTCGGCAACGAAGACAAGCCCTAAGCTCATGGCCGAAACTAGTCGGAATTTGAGCTGGTGCGCTTACCATTATCGCTTGTTTTTCTCAATCACTTAGCTCTCTCGATCTCTCTTCCCAAATCCCCCAGTTTCTTCTTCACTTCTTCCCAAGTTTTTTAATAACCCACTTGGAATCGGAAACGAAGACAGAGGAGACGAGTCTTTTTCCCTTTAACAGTAATTGGGCCGTATTTGGGCTTTTATTTATGGGCTTTTAATATCATATTAACCATCCATTAAACAACACTGTTACCAAACGCATCGACCAAGTGTTACTGATTTTTGGTTTGATTGATCGTTATAAATTACTTGTGATGGTTTGGATGTTTAATCTCATCGCTAATTCTATGTATCTTCTTTGTTAAGTCTTTTTTGATGAAACGGCTGTTAAATTTTGATACTAGAGCAAAAAAAATCTATGAACTTTTCAAGATAGGTAAATATTACCAATGCTAGAGGAGTCAAGAATTTTTTTTTTTGACTCTTGCTTTTGAAAAGAAGCTCAAAATGAGCGAATGGAGAGCTCATTCAGATTCTAACAAAGATACATTAACGATGATTTCATAATTTTCCTCCAATATCTGAAAAATTCATATACAGAAACAACTTAATGGATGATGTGGTGTAAGTATATCAGTAAAGTCATTGAAAATCACAAACTAAACCACAACCCTCATCAAAGAGATCAAAAGTAACAATATTGGATGGGTGCATAGTCGTATTACCTGTACAATCTCCGAACGATGAATCATCAATCAGCTCACAATCATGACCACAGTATACGGACATCTCACGATCATCAACATTATGAAAGTGACAATTTTCCCGATCATGTACTAATGTCCTTTCTAACATGAACTCCAACCTAGCTTAACTACCATTTGTAAGTCATTCTTTTTCTTTGCGTTGATACCAAGAGGAATGATTTTGTCTTCAAGAATCTGTTGAGCATTCTCCCACTTTCCTTCATCGTGCTTCTCAAACAATTGCTGCTCTAAGAGCAAGAGAATCGAATCCCTTTTATTGGGAAGTTAAGACTGCTCCACAAATCTAAATCATATTTTTTTCTCTTTAAAACTCCAAATTATCACAACAGAAATTTAATTTTAGACATAATATAAAGTGCTTTTTTCTCTAAAACACTTACTATTATCTTTTAATCAATATTGACACTTATCGTTCTATAATATTAGAATTTGTACATTTAATGAAAATATTGCTTCTCACCAAAAAAAATTTGTAAATAAAAACCAATATTTCATAAAAATTGTGAGAATACTTGTTGAAATTACTCTCAATCTACCGATAATAAAAATTTCAAATTATAAAAACGGCCTGTGAAGCCAAATAACCCCTAGCTAGTTAGATGTTAAAAAGAAACAAACAATGGAGTTAATATTTTGATAACATGCTCACTATAGGCAACGTTAAAAGAATAAAAGATGGCTTGCCACCGTAGAAATTTGATAACTCTGGTGATACTATCGTCGCTCCTGACAGCAACATTATCTAAAAACAGTGCGGATATGTACCAATGGGACAAATGGAACTTTTTCCCGACGTTAAGTGTGTACGTCAAAAACGATATCAAAGGTGGTTTGAGGCTACATTCTACTTGTTATGCTAATGGAAATAAGTATGATCCTACTCACATAGTCACATGGATTTTATGCCGGGGGTTACGTTTATATGTTTTGAAAAATCCTATTATTGTGTATTCAGATTTGCAGGTCAAACTAGTCGTTTTACTATTTACAAAACTAGCAAAGATAATGTTTTCGGGAATCAGTACATAGTACTGTTTTAATTTTTGGTCCATCAGAAAGAAAATACTTTGTGCCCTTAATTACCGAACCGGAAGATATGATATTTGTTATGCTTACGATAAATAAACAAATTTTGCAAAAAAAAAAAAAAAAGTAAGTAAATTAGTATATGTTTTTCTTTCAAATGATAACAATAATTAATAAATTAAAAGTTTACTCTATGACTTTTATGTTCAAATTTATGGTTATAATTAGCCAATTAGTTTAATGGATATGCGATGTGGTGTTGGCTCAAAAGTTTTTACTAATACCACAACTATAAAACATGATTTAATTAAATAGTAAGTATAAATATATATAACGTCCAAAAATTGTCATGAATTGGGACTAATTAATATTTATTGATAAAATTAAGGATGTTATAAATTAAAAAAACATTGTAGTTTTACTGTTATGTGAGGCATGTTATGAATATGGGGGGGAGGCATGTTATGTAAACCAACGGTGAAGTCTGAACTACTCTCCTATGATGCTTCACGTCAAGAGCTATATCTAGATTTAAGCTAAGAGATGGTGCTTGTTCCAGATGGATTCAGAGATGAATTTTTCCCGGAAGCAAACACTTGTGGGACATGATAAGCTGGTGGTGGTCAATCATGCTCTGGTTATTAACATTAGTTCCAGTTTTTAAATTTCAATCAACTTAATCCAAAAAAACAACAACAAATAATTGCTTGTTTCTAGATCAACGTAATCATATATTTTGTTCATCTAGATTAACATAAAGAGAAACATTCTTATTATTACCAATATTCGAAATGGAAAAAGAAAGTAAAAGGTACATTTATTGGATTAATAAGAAACAAAAGTTAGCAAAGGCGAGTGCAGTAGCAGCGGCGATGAAAGCCATGACAGTGACCACCAGAAAAGCCCTCGGTACGACAAATCATGGCACAGTTGTGGTCGCTCCAACACATGCGCTTGAAGTGATGGCTCTTTGATTGGCACATCCTTCCCTCAATCCCAATCTCCTCTAATTAATCAATCAAAATTAATGGATATATCAACTGCAACATATATGTTATAAACACTCTGTGCATTGTAAGTTTTACGTACTGATTTGAAAACATCTATATTTGGTTTGTGGCTCGGTTACACAGCAAAGAATATGATTTACAAAGGTTTATTTTATTTACGCAAAAAGAAAACTTACGAGATGAGAAGAGGACGAGAAGCAAGAAGAAGGTTGCCAAAAACTTGTTCTCCATTTAAAATCCTATGATGTTAGAGGATCTTCTTCCTTTTTTTTTTCTTGTATATGTTGAAAACGTAAGTGGTGAATTAAGCAAGAGCTACCTCTCCAGGCCTCCAATTATATAGTAGAGTTTCATATCTAGTTTGGTTAGGGTTTTTTGTTTTGTTTGGTTACATAGTGTAGGTAAGGTTATTTTATTAACAAATATTTTTTGACGATTTGTATTAAAATCACCTAAACATCGAGTCTTAAACAATTTGTCGATCTAGTTACTTATATCTTAATCTTTCCGTTTCAAAGCAAAAAAAACCATTTTACTTTGTTTAATTAATGATCATCGTCTATTCGTTTTATAAGAAAGTATCTAGTCCATCTATCTATTTTTAATATTAACAATAATAATAATATTTAATGTGTCTATTAGTTTGGACAGAAAAATGTCCATATATGACATTTGAAACATGAGAAAACAGTAAGTACTAGTATATGTTTATTGGTTCGATGCTATGAATATGCGTGGGATAAACGATGAATTGCATACACACAGTAAAACAAAACAAAATGCAAAAAATAAATGTTTATGAAACCATTAAACATTTTGAACTTAAGATTGGCTAGAGGGACAATGGTCGGCGAATAGCAACAGTTTTACACAAGTAAAGAAAACTTGAACTTCCTTATGGGGAAATGGTTTACAGAGAGGGCCAGTCACGTGCTTTGTCTCTAGTGGACAGTGGGAACTGAACTGCACAGTTTACCACTCACAGTCTCACCCCTCAACCCAAACGCACTTTGCTAGTCACGTGACTAACAACATTATTTACTTACTATATCAGGCCAGCCAAATATATGGGCCTTAAGCCAACTAGAGAGATGTGAAACGTTACTAAAGCCCATACTATGTGAAACATACATACAACCAAGAAACTCCAATTTTGGCCCTTGACAACAATAAGAAGTAAAAAATCAACTTCTGTTAATCTAAAACTTTAAATGCATTTATGCACATTTGAACTCCAATGGGCAATGATGATGCAACAATTTTATTACTTAGTATAAACCATTATGTTACATGTCAATATGTACGTCATAGCCTCATAGGTTTTGCGTTTTTACGTTAGCATTTTATTCTTATTGAATGTGATAATATGTAAACAAAAACAAACACAAAAATACAACTGTGGAAACAACTAATTTCCTACTTGATGCGTTACGAACCATGATTGATTACAGTTTGCAGATATACTCTTTTAATAATGATTCGTGTACTATACCAACTACAACAAATATAGATCTCACCATTTTTTAAGAAAAAAAAGTTTCATTTGTATCTGTAATAGGCTTAATCTACAAGAATTAAGCTACATTACAAATTTATAGAGTTCTTTTGTAAAGAATACAAAACAATATTATCCACAAGTAAAATTATTGATCACCGTTCTTTTGAATTTATTTACGTATGAGAAAGTGTATGTAGAGCAACCAACCCCACGTGGTTGTCAATAGATTGGCCCACAGTTACGGAAAACAACTTCACATGATGAGATGTATCTTTTTATTATTATGGGGTCATACATATTTTTTCATCAAAACCTTATTATATAATACAAGGTTTGACAATTGAACCATGTTATATTTATTACAACATGAGGGATGGTTATGAATCAATAAGTCTTTGTCATGTGATGGCCGGCTTGACTGCTCCAAGTGTAAGTAAACTCGTAGTTATAAAATAATGTAAATTAGTAGTAACGTATACTTAGTAATTTATGACTATTGACTAATCCAAGTAATCAATGGGATTTGTCTCTTTTAAACCGACCTCGACCATGCGACCAACACAAGAAGAAGATTAAACAAATATTATTAGCATCCATTTATACAACAGCTGAAGTATATATATAATTTCGGATCTAATTTCCTTATTATAGACAATATTTTGATTTCGTGTTAACAACTATCAACAAAATTCAATCATTCATAGTTGTTGAAAAAAACACTATCAACAAAATAACACACTAAACAATAATTCCCAAAAAAAAAAAAA
>NC_025695.1:47582220-47590793 GCF_000633955.1 Camelina sativa | reverse complement strand
GTTAGATTTTAATTCAAATCATAACTAAACAATTCATATAAATGTTTTGAACGTTACAAATTAAATAATTGTAATTTATTGGCATAAATCTAACGAGTAAAGTAAGAAACAAGGAAGACTAGTTTATTATTAGTATACAATTAGATAATTATTAAAATACAATTACAGAGAAAGATTGATTAATGACCGTTAGATTAAAACTGAAGCTGGTCATCGGAACTAGCAAACCCTCTTCACGTGCCTCACTTCCATACCCATCTCCTCCGTTCACTCCTCCATCATCGATACTTACACCCAAATACATACACACCGTTACATACACCATGAGTGTAAGTATACGCGCAGGTGTGGGAGCACTCTCAGATCCCTATGAAACTAACGCTTTATAAGAAGATGAACCATTTTTCTAAACCGAACCCAACTCCAACTGTGATCGTGCTCGTACACAACACACAGTCACAGACACAACTTCGGAATTGATTTGGAGAAGGAAGAGATGGACAAGTATGAGGTAGTGAAGGATTTGGGAGCTGGGAATTTTGGTGTGGCTCGTCTTCTTAGACACAAAGAGACCAAACAACTCGTTGCCATGAAATACATCGAGAGAGGTCGCAAGGTTTGATCTTTTTCTCTCTTGTGTTTCTCAGGAAAGTTTTGTTTTTTCTTCTTCCTTTATTATAATCATCAAAGGGTTTGCTTTTTTAGACTTGAAGTTACTTTGATCAGGTGAAAAGTCTTGAAATTTTGGGATGATTGAGAGATTCTGATTTGACATTTTTGATTGTAATACGTTGGTTTGCAGATAGATGAGAATGTGGCGAGAGAGATTATCAATCACAGATCACTTAGGCATCCAAATATCATCAGATTTAAGGAGGTTTGTTGATATTTGTCTGCATAGTCTCTTAGTATTTTTAACTTTGAGTAAGGAACTTTTTAAAAACAGAGTGATTTTGTAGGTGGTTCTGACTCCAACTCATCTTGCTATTGTGATGGAGTATGCTTCTGGTGGAGAGCTCTTTGAACGAATCTGTAATGCTGGTAGATTCAGTGAAGCTGAGGTGTGATATTGTCATATTCTTTCTCAAAAATCCTGACTTGGTTCGACTGATTCTTGATTTATGAATCTCCATCTTGCTTATTTTCTCAGGCTAGATACTTCTTTCAGCAGCTGATTTGTGGCGTGGATTACTGTCATTCCTTGGTATTTATACATCCCAAGTCTCAATGAATGTGAAAGGAGAGATCTTTCCTTCGTTTTGTATAATCTTTTTATTTGTTTCTGTAGCAAATATGTCATAGAGATCTGAAGCTTGAGAACACATTGCTTGATGGTAGTCCTGCGCCACTTTTGAAAATCTGTGATTTTGGTTACTCCAAGGTCAGTCTCTATTTCTTCTTTTGTTTCAGTTCTGCTTCCCATCATTTTGATCTCATAAGTTATATTCTTCCTGTGCAGTCATCTCTGCTTCACTCTAGACCTAAATCAACTGTTGGTACTCCAGCTTACATCGCACCTGAAGTTCTTTCCCGAAGAGAATACGACGGAAAGGTAATGTTACTTATGTCTTCTTCAATGGTTTGATCCTTAATTGTTACTTGTTAATGGAACTCTTTGGTGTTTGTGTTATGTAGCATGCGGATGTTTGGTCCTGTGGTGTGACTCTTTATGTGATGTTGGTTGGAGGTTATCCGTTTGAAGACCCTGATGATCCGAGAAACTTCAGGAAAACAATCCAAGTATTAACCAACTCCTCAAATTCCTCATAGCATCTTTTTCACTTCAGTTCTTCTACTTAGGTGTTTTATGATGTTGTGACAATGTTCTGCAGCGTATAATGGCTGTCCAGTACAAGATCCCGGATTACGTTCACATATCGCAGGAGTGCAAACACCTTCTCTCCCGCATATTTGTCACTAATTCAGCTAAGGTACAATCTCTCATTTTTTCTGAGTTTAAGCTGTCTTTTCTTTTGTCCAAAAAAAAAAAGAAAAACTGTCTTTTCTATGTTTTGATCTTTTGATGAGATGTCTTACAACTCTGCAGAGAATCACACTTAAAGAGATCAAGAAGCATCCATGGTATTTAAAGAACTTGCCAAAGGAGCTCACAGAGTCTGCTCAAGCGGCGTACTACAAGAGAGAAACCCCGAGCTTTTCCCTCCAAAGCGTAGAGGACATAATGAAGATCGTTGGAGAAGCAAGGAGTCCAGCTCCGTCGTCTAATGCTGTCAATGGCTTTGATGAAGATGAAGAAGATGTGGAGGAAGAGGTTGAGGAAGAAGTGGAAGAGGAAGAAGAAGAGGAAGAGGAAGAAGATGAATACGAGAAGCATGTCAAAGAGGCGCATTCTTGCCAAGAGCCTCCCAAAGCTTAATAAATGTCTCACTCTGTTGTTTTAATATTTAATCTCCTTTATCTTTACCTTAATGTGAATTCAAAGTTTCAAAATTTATCTACGCAATTGACTAAATCAGTTACCGTACAACATAAAGGCAACATTTGAACATTCGGCTTCAATACATGAGCAGGAACAGTAACACAAGTTTGAAGTGGAAGGAAGTACTTTACTCGTATACATAACCAGATCTCGTCGTTCGTGCTATATTCTAAATTCACAACACTAGAGAGGGAGAGAAGGAGAGTGCAGTACACACAACACAAACTTTTTCCATCTGTAAATTACCTAAAGAAACGAGCGTGAAAGAATACATATATATGATGGATGATGAGAGCTTTGGTTGTTTCAGTCACTGAAGTCTATGCTTCCACTGCGTGAGCTGCTGCCATCGCGGCTATGCAAAGAAAGGCCTCTCATATGATCTGGTAAACCGGAGGCACCGTCAACTTTCTTCTCCTTGAAGAATTTTTCCCTCTCAACGTGTTTTGCAGGTGGTGGTGGAATCACAACAGGTGGGGATTGCGAATGGCTATCACCGGATTGCGAACGGCTATCACCACCACGTGATGCCTCCTCTGATGGTAATGGACGAATAAGTGGACGGTTAAGTCTTTCGTTATGGATTGCTGATCCAGGTAAGCCTTGTGGAGGTGATGGCTCTTCTTCATCCTCAGGCATTGCTCTAGCTTTCCCTTTTCGCAATCTGCAAGCATATATTCACATGGATCCTTAGTCTTAGCATCATGTATAACCATTTTTTGTTCCAAGAACTTATGAAGCAATCAACTATGTAATTTCCGATTCGTGATTAAGTAATTTGAGGGGACAGACCTTCTGAATAACTGCTCAGGCTCTTCTTCCTCATCTTCTTCCTCAAGCTTAAGATGCGCTTGGTTAGAAATGGAGCTGCTTGATTCGGTTTTTGCATTAGAAGCCTTTATCTCGGGTTTCTGGTGACCATTTAAGATAGGACGGACAGGTTCAAGATTGGAATTATATCCATTGGATGTGGTAGACCTGCTAGGAACTGTGATTCTACCAGACAGCAATTCTTCATGTCTATTGAGAATTCTCTGAAGTTGCTCATTCAATTCAATTGCTTTAGAAACTGCTTTTTCATCCCTGCATAAACAAAACTGGTTGACATACTTGAAAAGGACAGATTCTATTAACATGCCCTCTAAACCAAGAGAGAAAGGAGTTTTGCCTTGATGTCATGACGAGGTGCATTACGCGCTCTTTCTGAAACGAACATTGCTCGACAAGATCAAGAGTAAACTCGTCTTTCGCCCCCTGGATGAACAAAAGTGGATCAAACTGGATTCATTCTTTGGTTGAGAGATTAGAAAGGGAGCTTAAGAATGTCTGTTTATTGGAGGTAACTACACAAAGTCAAAAGGACTCTGGTAATACCTCAGGATTTTGAGAATCGACTGCGTCAAGCACTTCCTTCAAAACTTCTAATGCAGTACTAGCCTTTTGTAAAATGCTATACGAAAAGAGATAAAGACAGCATAAAGTCTCTTAACATTAACTAAAACTTTTGATAACTGACATGTGGGGAAGAAGATACCTCGAAGGAGAGACAGTTTGAGATTCTCGCTGCTGAGTAGTAGCAGGCACCTCATTTCTAGCAGATGCAAGTTGTTCATTGAGCGTATTTCTTGGAACAGCTTGAGCAGTGACCACGACTGGTGTAGCATTAGGTCTCTGAGTAAATTTAACTCCTGCGTGCTGAAGGTAACAGAAGATAACAAAAAGAAAAGCTCTCAGTCTTATCTAACTTCGATTCTTCAACAACAAAATCACAGAATTCGAATGTTCATGTTTCAAACTCACCACTAAATCACAGTATGCTGTATAATACTGAGGGAATTTTCCTGAAGCGCCACCAAGGGATGTTTGAGTTGCATCAAGAAGAAGAAAAATCCTCTCTCTTACAGGCAAATCCGACTAAACAACATGCAAACTAAAATAAGCAGCTTAACTCTCAAATTGGTAGAGAAGTAACATCCAGAAACAGAGATGGACATACTTTTTTCTTTACTATCTTCACAAGTGTAGGGAGTACACCTGTATCTATAACCTGCTTATGAATATTCTCTCCAATATTATTCATCAACATCTCGAGCAACTGCAAGAACAAAGAAAACAACAGGTTATGTTACAAAAGCGTTCAGAAGTATGACATTTTCATAAAGCATATTAAGATAGATCTGGACCAGGAACCTACCTGGACAGCATATAATTGAGTATTTGGGTTCTTGCTTCCCAAGCGTTTTTTAATAGCCTTGATAACATCTTTTGCTTGCCTGTTTACAATAGAAGAACTCGCTATCAGAAGAAATAAAGTAAAAGTGTGTCGAAGACAATGCAAAAGTAAAGCATTTATTTATCTCAATCATTGAGGATGATATAACATCATACCAACAACAATTTAAAATCAGTAAATATATCATTCTTTTAAGCTATATATTATGCACTAGTGTCCTGATTATATTAGAAAATTGGAAAATTCCTGGGTCATCATACCTTTCATCTCGAGCAGCTAGTTCACAGATCTCAATGTTTTTGGCCCAGTCCACATCAGCAAGCTTCTCACTTGTTGCAGAACTTACAAGCTCCGCAGCCATATTTTTTGTTATCTGCATGAGACAGAGACAATTAGCACCTAAAGATTCTCAGCATGACCAACCAAGACACATTTTGCTGATTTCAAGATCAGATACTTAGTTCATGCTAAGCAAACGAATAGCAACTTTCTTAGTTCATGCTAAGCAAAGAGAAAAGATGTGTTATATAGCTAAGCTAAACAAGAACATGAAAAACAGCCAAAAAAGGATGGTCGAACAGAACATAAAGGTTCAACAGATCATATAACAGGCTTTGCTTCTCGGTTTTTGAAGCTTTTATGCATTGATTGGGAGCTAGATCGGTAAGGAAACCTACATTTGACTGTTATATGGGTTTTGCTACCAAGTATAGCTTTGAATGCACAATCGCTGCTAAGCTGCAATCAATGAGATCATGTCAGACAGGACAAAAGAAATCAAATGCTACTATCTGGCTTATATCAAATTAAGCAAGTCTAGACAAAGCCTAAGCTCCTTCTCCCTCTCTCTTTTCTTCCCTCTACTTCAATTAAAAACCCCCATCCATTGGTTCAGATAGTAAAAAAAAAGACAACACAAAACACACTTGGCATCTAGAGAGCTAAGACAAAAGCTTTCAACTTGAGCACGGAATGTTTTAGAGAACAGTCAATCTCAAAACCAAGAACAAATGGTCTAAGACGACAATAATTAGCTAAACCACAAACAGAGAAAACAAATAAGAAGCTGGACCTCCCTTCCGATAAAAAGAAAAAGTTATCATTTTTCCCTATTTTTAGTGTCTATCTCTATCCAAGAGATCACTAAATACAATAAAGGTTCATCCTTTTGATCACAACAACACATACCCAAATCTAGGAAATAGACACACAAACCCGATCACGAAGAAGACGGATTACATTTTTTTTATATCTTATTATATAAAAACAGACAATTTGATCCAAATAAATAGATAAAATCTAGCTGTCGAAAACAATTAGAGCCTAAAATTAGATCGAAGCAAACACATGAACAAGTGGATAACAAATTAACAATAAGACTCACCTGAGAAGACGACGGAGAGAATAACGAAGGAGATATAGAAAGAAAAGAAAGTTATAAGAGTTTGATAAACCCTAATCAGCTTTAAGCATTTCAAAGAGACGTAAAGAAGACGAAGACAGAGCCAGATCGGTGTGACACGGCAAGAAGAAGAAAAAAAAATGAAAGACGAAGCCTTTGTGTTGCGCCTCTTCTTCTTTCACCGATTTAATCAGATTGATTAATTTCCTTAAACTAATCGTAAAAAGCAGTGAATTTTATTTGTACTGCTTACTTTTTTTTAATTAGAGATTAGATTAGTACAAATCTTACAGTTAATTAATTTTTATTTATTAAAGGAAAAAAGGTAAAAAAAAAAAGAAAAAAAAAAAAGGAAAAATCAAAGGCTGAAGCAGCAGAGAGCACCGCCATGAGGGATCTGTCTTGGTAAAGTGTTGTTTGGCGCGGGGAAAAGAGATTATATTAAAGTCACGCGCTTCTCTGCTTTTACCAGAGACTGACAGCCTGGTCGACTGCCACGTGTTATTCTCCCTTTTTATTACCACATCCCATATAGACAAAACAATCTCTCGGAGAACAACTTTTTTACTTTTCATGAATGGCCCGTGATTTCCATTGGTATCCAATAGATGTCCCTTAAAATTTAATAATCTGTTAATTTCTACCCCAAAAAAAAGGATGCAATAATTTTGTAATTTCTACCCCAAAAAAAAAAAAGGATGCAATAGTTTTGTAATTCTTCATTCTCTGAAATCTCTTACTTTGATATTCCCTTAATTATTTTGTCAAAATTATATTTTTCTCAACAACATGTTTTCTATACCGATTAGATCCTCTATAGTGTAGTTACGAAAGCTTGACACTTCATTGTCACTTATTTATTATTACTATATTTTAGTTTAAAACAATTAAATCTTCATCACTTATACAAAAGTGATATATATGACTCACTAATTGCATTTATAAACAGAAATCGGTGGAGTTATAATCTAATTTTAATTTTATTAAAGTATGAACATTAAAATAATATTCTAATAGAATTTATTTAATCTTTTCATGTGTATATATATATGATTTTTTTTGACAACATATATATATGATTAGTCATAATGAATTTTAGTTGAATTTATGGTTTTCTTAATAAAACAAGAAAATACCAAATTAAGGTTATTTTCTTTGTTTATTTAAATAAACTTAAAGTTACAATTCTGCATAATCATATGTTGTGGAGTTAATAGGTTTAAAGTAAATTGTTTGTATCTATCCGCGTCGGTGGTGAAACTAATTAGCACCACAGTGAGTCTTGTATTTGACAATATTAACTTAGTTTTGTATAAATATTAATATATATATATATATATATATATATATATATATTTTATCATAAATTTTTTAGTCAAAACAAATATTGTTATCCAAAATTTAAAACTCTGAACTACCAAGGTTGACTTTATCAATTAAGAACAGAAATAAATTTGACGTTAAAACTAATTGCATAAATACATATGTATTGATTAAGTTTTTCTTTGGTTAATTATGATTATGGTCATACAAAAAAATTTCTGGTTTGTTTGATTGTTGTCATTAACCACACACCAATCAAGCTCATGTGCTATTGTACTGGTTTTGAGCATTGTACAATACCTAATAGATGATTAGTTTTTTGTTGAATAAAAATAAAATAAAGAAAAAGATATAACAAAACATAAGATCAAGTACCAAAGGTTTGAAATTATTCATAATTTGTTCATAAATAAAATGTGTTCATTGTCTATCAATCTAATATTTTTTTCATTAATTGTGAATTTGATGCATGTGTGGGAACTTTTAAAATATGCCAAACCAGTTTTCCTTTGGTATAAAGGTATTTAGACAAAATCCATCAAATTTTTAATTCAGACTTTGATATGGTCATGATGAATTTACGTTAAAACCACCCAGAAAAAAACGATTTATGTTTTTATGCATATGCATTTTCATTATTTGTAGCGGAAACTAATATGCATTTTCATTATAAATTTATAAATAAATAAGATATATACATATATCTATAACTATCTATAATAATTTTGATTTGATATTTATATTCGATGACCATTGATTCTATCAAAATTGTATCCCATCCTCAGATTCTTCTATCGTTTTTTTTTTTTAAAGTTCTTCTATCCAATTATAAGTTAATTTAAAAGTGGGAAAAGAACAAATTATAACACTAAAGATTTCTATCAAATATTTATCAACAAGTAAAAGATTTCCACATAATCCGGCAAAATTCTAGAGAATAAAAAGTGGAGATATCGAAATTGAGTAAAAAATACTACACCAGTATTGAAGTTGTGAATGATTACAAGAGTTGCAGTCGAGTGAATGTTAAGTGGATTATAACCATGCTAATTTAGTTAGGTCATAATAAATTATCTAGAAAAATAATTAATACAATCTTAGTTAACCTTGGAATACCAAAAAAAAATATATACAATCACTAACCATAACTCTTTTTTTTTTTTTTTTTTTTTTAA
>NC_025695.1:47570200-47582144 GCF_000633955.1 Camelina sativa | reverse complement strand
TTTTTTTTTTTTTTTTTTTTTTAACATCCACTAACCATAATTTTTATACGTACGTACAAAATAATACATAATACATTCAAATTTCAAAGCTTTTATAAAAAAACGATCTGCCGTTTCTACATTCCAGAACACAACTATACGTCGTCGGATTCCTTTCTTCCAAGTTCCAACAATACAAATCAAAAGAACGACCTGCCGTTTTCATATTTCTTTTAAGCATAGTAGTATATGTCGTCGTTTTTTAGGGTTCTTCACTAAAACTCTCAAACACTTGACTGAACCCTTTCACTTGTCTCCAGTTTTTTTACCGGTCACCGGCGACGGCTCCGGCGAAACTCCGTTGTTACAAGTTAAAGTCATGCCTTTGAAGTTCCCTCTCCGAATACGGTTCTTCACTCATCCTCTTCCGGGTACACATCTCTCTTATAATCCCTCAAGCTACGTCCCTTTGTTCTTCCGGATATTCTCATCTAGATTGAATTACTTCGAACTCGGGTCTCGCATCAACTTCTCAACCCGTCCGAACAGAGACCAACCCGAATTCGAACGGCGAAGTCGAGATGGAGGCTCGTCAAAGAGCTTGATCGAAGACGAAGAAGAGCTCAGCAATTGGGTTAGCTGTTTTAGAACCGGATCGTCGCGTGGACTTGTCGAGAGTGACGATCACGATTCGGGTCCAAACGTAGAAGACCGTAGCAGAGGGAGAAACCAAGACAGAAGGGGATTTCGCAACCAAGTTGATTCCTTTAGAGATAATAAGCGATATGGTGGAAGTGGGTTGAATGGTCGGATACAGGGGAAGAGTAGTGAAGCGTCTTTTAGGAGAGATAGAGGTAGAGAAGATTACAAGAGTTTAGGGAAGCGGGGTGATCGTTTTCTTGAAGACGAAAGCAGTGATGAGGATGTGAAGAGTTTAGCAATGGGAGGTATTGGGGATTTGCTTAGTGAAGAAGATGAGGAAGAGGACGAAGATTATGAATTTCTTAAGAAGAAAGCTGTTTCTGCTTTTGGGTTTGATAAGGAGAATGCTGTAGGAGCGGATCGAGGAAAGAATGCTGATAATTCTTATTTGACTAAGACAAGGTAACGTTGTTGTAAATCTAATTTCTTTTGTGTGCTGTTGAATTGTTTAGAAGACAAGAGTTAGGTTGCTGCAAAAGTTTTCATTACTTTTTACTCTGATCACTTGGTACCGTTTTATTGAGAGTTACTCTATGTTTATGGTGAAATGGTTTTTTCTTTATACAGATTCGATCAGTATCCATTGTCTCCCTTATCGTTAAAAGCAATGAAGGATGCTGGATACGAGACAATGACTGTTGTGCAGGAAGCTACGCTTCCTGTAATTCTCAAAGGTATGCGTTCACTTATATTTCTTTTAAGGTACTTATTGGATCAATGATGCAGAAAAAAAACAATACCATGATTTAGGAAATTTGTGATTCTACCATGGTGCTCTATATGATCACAACCTGTTTCAGCCTAGCAATCCAGTAGTAGAAAGAAAAGTTTACAAACTTTGTGAACCTCAATTATACAAGGATTTCCGTTGTTATAACTTTAAAACTTTTCTTTAATTCCTTGGTTTCTTTGGCATTTCTACTTTTTCCAGGCAAAGATGTCCTAGCTAAGGCCAAAACAGGAACTGGGAAAACTGTAGCGTTTTTGGTGAGACATACCATACACTAAGTTGGCCATTTGGTAATGGATTGAACCTGTATTTAGGATCTGTGCTTATTTTGCTGATGTTTATTTTTAAGCTTCCATCAATTGAAGTAGTTGTCAAATCTCCTCCTACAAGCCCCGATAATAAGCGACCCCCAATTCTTGCGCTTGTGATATGTCCAACTAGAGAACTTGCCAATCAAGCTGCTACAGAAGCAAACACCTTGTTAAAGTATCATCCAACTATCGGTGTTCAAGTTGTGATTGGAGGCACAAGACTTGGTTTAGAGCAAAAGCGTATGCAAACAAATCCTTGCCAGGTGAATATTGTTTCCTTTGGTTATATAGTCGAGGCTCATCTTTAAAGCAAATCCTTAAAGTTCGTATTATATCGTAACTGTGAGTTGAAACTTTCAGATTTTAGTGGCTACACCTGGAAGACTCAAAGACCATATCGAGAACACGCCAGGATTTGCGACAAGGTTAAAGGGTGTGAAAGTTCTTGTGCTTGATGAAGCTGACCATCTTTTAGACATGGGTTTCCGCAAGGACATTGAGAGGATAATTTCAGCTGTTCCTAAGGAGAGACAAACTTTTCTATTTTCCGCCACAGTACCTGAAGAGGTTTGTCTCACTCTCTTGCATAATTAGTTTGGTTTTTGATTTTTCTTGTCATAGTCACTTGTTGTAGTGGGTCTTGATTTGTGTTGTTTTTTTTTCTGGTGTAAAGGTTCGCCAAATATGCCTTGTTGCTCTGAGGCGGGATCACGAGTTTGTCAACTGTGTTCACGAAGGCACTGGTGAGACGCATCAACAGGTCAGACAAACGCACATGATTGCATCTCTGGACAGACATTTCTCTCTTCTGTACACACTTCTTCGCGAACACATTATGGATAATGTGGACTATAAGGTAAAACCAGCGCTTATTGCAGACCCTGATGACTATTGTTTTCCTTTTCTGATCAACTCTTGTTCGTGAAGGTCATTGTCTTCTGTACAACTGCTATGGTTACAAAATTAATGGCTGATCTACTTGGTGAGCTAAACTTAAATGTGAGAGAGATCCATTCTAGAAAACCACAGAGTTACAGGACAAGGGTTTCTAATGAGTTCCGAAAATCCAAGGGTTTGATTCTGGCAACTTCTGATGTATCTGCTCGAGGAGTTGATTACCCTGATGTGACCCTTGTTTTACAGGTAAAATCTGTCATACAATATTATAATACTCTTACCTAAACTTCAACTAGAAACTGTTTTTCTTGGAGTTTAACAGAAACTGTATGCATTTGTTTACTTCTACCAGGTGGGATTGCCAAAAGACAGAGAACAATATATACACAGACTGGGTAGAACCGGGAGAAAAGGAAAGGAAGGAGAAGGCATATTGTTGTTGGCACCATGGGAGGAATACTTTCTATCAGCTCTTAAAGACTTACCCATTACTAAGTCTTCTCTGCCAGCAATAGACCCCGAAACTGTGAAAAAGGTTAGCCCTTTTCATCACCAAATCACACTGATATTGGCAAAAAGCCTTTGCTTCAATAAGACCAGATCAAGAATCTAATTGTGTATATCAATACCAATCTCTTAGCTTCATTAGCTGATGTGTATGAGAACAAACAGGTGCAAAAGGCTCTTTGCCATGTGGAGATGAGGAACAAGGAGGCAGCGTATCAGGCTTGGTTGGGTTACTATAACTCACAAAAGATGATTGGAAGAGACAAAGACAGGCTTGTGGAGTTGGCAAACGAATTTAGTCGTAGTATGGGACTTGACAATCCTCCAGCTATACCAAAACTCATCCTTGGTAAGATGGGTCTCAAAAATGTTCCTGGTCTTAGAGCCAAGTAGAATTATACTATAGTATCAAGTTTTCAACATATTTTTTTCATATCCCTCGGCCTAAAGACAATGAAATTCACATCAAAACCAGAGGTAATACAATACAATTCGGACACCAAGCTTTGATTATTCACTAAAAATAAAAGCCGGCGGCCCACTTTGGACGTTAAATTAGCCCATTATTTTGTTAACCGACTAAAATCGGAAAATCGAAGTGTATATATATATTGCTACTACTTGCTAGGGTTTACCCAATATCTCTAGTTTTTAACATATCTTTTTCTTTGTTGAATCGGCAAATCATGAGTTCCTCATCTCCCATATCGATTAACGATCTCACCAGTTCCTTGGCTAACACGCCGCGCCTCCTATTCGCCATCGTAGAAAACGGCAACGAAAACGCAAAAGCCTGCGGTGTGTGGAGCTTCTTCTCATCACCTCAGCTTGAGAATCCATATGAGAAATCATCGTCGACGACTCTTGTAGCAGCGGCCGAATTCCATGTGAGATTCTCTCCAAACAATCTACTGATCAATCATGATTATGACCTAAAATATTGTTCATGTGGCTACGTCTCTGGCTTGTTCTATATCCATGGTAATAGATACCAGGCTAGACCTCTGATATGTAACCCCATCACGGGACGGTATGCAATCTTACCTGATAGGTATACTTACCGAAAGGCGTATAGCTTTTTCGGGTTTGACCCGATTGAGAAGCAATACAAGGCATTGTCCATGGCTTATTACTGTGGTCCTGGCCGTAATAAAATTCTTACACTTGAAGATGGAGATTTGACGTGGAGAAGGATCAAATGTCCCATACGACATGATATTAAGAGTGATGGGGTATGCATCAACGGGGTTTTGTATTACTTGTGTGATACGTCAGATTGTTGTAATGATGCTCATGTTGTGACGTCTGATTATGTGATAGTGTGCTTTGATGTTAGGTCTGAAAAGTTCACCTTTATTGATGTAGAAAGGTTTTGTCGATTGATTAACTATAAGGGCAAATTAGCTGTGATCTATTGGGAGGATGATGAAGACATTTATCATAAGTGTTTTTATGGGAAAGATATCGATGAGTATTTGGAGGAAAATCTTGATGTTGATGCCACTAATGAGTTGCGTGTGTGGGTTTTAGAGGATGTTGAGAAACAGGAATGGTCGAAATATGAATACACTTGGACCGATGATAGATTCTTCCGCCGTCAGGTTTCCATCGCTGGTGCGACTGCTTCAGGTGAAATAGTGTTTTCGATGAACAAGTATACATCTAAACAACCGTTTTATGTTTTCTACTTCAATCCCGAAACGAAAACTCTCCAACGTGTTGAAATCCAAGGTTTTGGTGAAGCGTTTAAGAAACCTTGTAGTGTTCGCACCTTTGTAAACCACGTAGAGGATCTTAATCTTAACGATTTAGAACTACTCAAGTCAGTCCACCCTCCACTGGAGAAGCCAGAATATGTACAAGATTCAGAATCAGACTGAGAAGTGAGAGGGGACGTACGATATGTCGATGTCATCACTTTCTGCTCTTAATTTATCTATGCTTCTTTTTCGTTTTTTGTCAACCTAAATTATCTATTCGTTTTTGCTCTTTTGATATGTACCCTTTTCATTTTCAATAATAAAAAGTAAGTTTTATTTCAAATCCGTGTTCTTCATTGAAATCGATGCTTGGAGTTGGAGGTTCAATATTTTTGATTCGTTTTCTAGGTTTTGTATTAACAAGTATCCGACAGTCTTTCCTGAATGAATTTGAATTCGGTTTATATAGTAGTAGGCAGTGCAAACATAATTTACAGGCTAATGTAGTCCGATCATGATGGCAGATCATAAAATAGCTCCTACACATGACTAAGAACATGACAACGCTATCAGAATATGTGAAAGAACTTTGTAAGTTTTATTCATATTATCACTAGGTATTAACCAGCTGTTTTGGTGAACTTTTTTTGATGATTTTTTTTAATAATTTATTTTGTTATTATGTTATTTATAAAGGTTTGTAATTAAAAATTCATTTTGTTTATATTAAATTTTTTGTATTTTAGAAATGTTTATTGAAAATCTGTCAATAAAACATTTACATGTAACGAATAAAATTGTTTAAACTTTTGTCAATTAAACGCAATTCATGCTATAGTTGTGAAATAAATAAAAAGATATAAATGTAAAAAGAGCAACTAAATATAGCTAGACATTCATTGTTTTTTCTTGTGGTTTTTCTTACATGTCTGTAATAAGCACCTTCAAGCATTAAATATATTCAAATCTCAATTTAGTTTTATTTTCCTAAAAAACGTTGGCTAAAAGAAAAATATAATTTTTTTAAAATAAATAAGATACTATATTTATATCTTTTATATTTTTATTTATTATTTTTTTTAAAATCTAAGCCGTTAAACGGAACTGTTATATATTTTATTATATTTGGTTTTTGACAAAAATTTTAACCTGTGCTCAAAAAGTTTTTTGATAAAATTTGTAGTTATATAGATTTTATTCGATTAAATTTTTAAAATCTTAGCTGTTAATTTTTTTAAGTACAAATTAGTTTTGATTCTAATAGATTTTTTTTACTTTTCTATAATTTATTTTATTTCATGTGTGCCCAATTTTCGTTTTTAATTAATTATATTTATTTAATTAATTAATTAATTTTAATTAAGTTTTTCTAACGACAATTGAATGTAATTTTTTACACATTTTAATAAGATTAATTTTATAATTGTACTTTCTAATTAATATAGTAGGATAATATGTTTCTTTTGATTAATTATCGGATTCTTTTGTTAAAAAGGTGTTTAGTATCCTAATTTCGTAGGATAAGATAGACACGTGGAGATGTTGACCCCAGAACTGGAGTGACATATCAATGCACATACGCACCATCGGCGCGTGACTAACAAACACGTTCAGAAACTCAGTTCGTCAATACCCGGCTAAGCGCGTGGTGTAAATCAATCGAAAGTGCTCTCTCTGCTCTCTCTGCTCTCTCTCTATTGGTGTCAAGTGTCTCTCTTTCGTTGTCCAACACTCCGATCAAATCCTCCGTCGTGTTTGCATGGCGTTTGCTCCGATTCTCCGCCGGGCTTCTGCGGCTAAGAACCTCCTGTCGTTGACCAGACTCGCCGTCGGCTCTTCAATCTCCTCCAGGTCTCTGCAAACCGGAGCCTCCGGCGATGATTCTCCTCAATCCATGGGTGGGTATCACGTGAGCTCCGGCGGATTCATGCGTGGAGCCGTGTATCGCGAGCCCAATCAGCCTCTAACCATCGAAGAGTTTCATATCCCTCGGCCTAAAGTCAATGAAATTCTCATCAAAACCAAAGGTACAAATTCTTTCTCCATGTTCTAAGGATTTGGGCTGAATCAATCTTCTGGAGAGTTCGAATGTTGAGAGTTGAATTCTTTTTCTTTTTGTGGGAAGCTTGTGGGGTTTGTCACTCTGATCTTCATGTGATGAAAGGAGAGATACCATTCTCTAGTCCTTGTGTTATTGGTCATGAGATCACTGGTGAAGTAGTTGAACACGGTCCTCTTACTGATCACAAGATCATTAAAAGGTTCTTTCTTTTTTTTCCTCCTCAACACTATAATGGAATCATATGTTTTGTTTATTATTCTGAATGTCTTAAACTTTATTTTCAGATTTCCAGTTGGGTCTCGTGTAGTTGGAGCTTTCATTATGCCTTGTGGAACCTGTTCTTATTGTGCTAAGGTGAGGTCGAAACTGTAGTTGCTTTCATTAAATTTTCTTTAACCTGAGAACTGAAACGTTTTAGCTGATACTTTTATTTACTTGGATACAGGGCCATGATGATCTGTGTGAAGACTTCTTTGCTTACAACAGAGCTAAGGGAACTCTTTACGATGGCGAAACTCGTCTCTTTTTAAGACATGATGGTAAATTTTGAATCTTTATTATGTTAGGAGAAACATGACTGTTTTACCTAATTACATTTCTCTGCAGATTCACCAGTGTATATGTACAGTATGGGAGGGATGGCTGAGTACTGTGTCACATCAGCTCACGGGTTAGCTCCTCTACCAGATTCTTTACCCTACACTGAATCTGCGATTCTAGGGTGTGCTGTTTTTACAGCATATGGTGCTATGGCTCATGCTGCTGAGATCCGTCCTGGAGATTCTATTGCAGTTATTGGAATTGGTGGTGTTGGTTCCAGGTATGTTATATGTGTGGCATCTTCATTTTAGTATCTGATTATTTGAGGATAGTTTCAACCTGAGGTTTTAATTGCTTCTTGTATTGACCATAACCATCTTTGAGTTGTTGCTTCAGTTGTTTGCAGATAGCGAGGGCTTTTGGAGCCTCGGATATAATTGCTGTGGATGTTCAGGATGATAAATTGCAGAAGGCCAAGACACTTGGTGCTACTCATATTGTCAATGGTGCTAAAGAAGATGCTGTTGAAAGGATAAGAGTATGTGATTATGGTTAATTAAGGCCTCTTTCTTGTGGCGATAGACCTTTGATTGATATTAATATGAAAAAACTGTTTCTTCCCTCGTAGGAAATAACCGGTGGGATGGGTGTTGATGTTGCTGTTGAAGCCCTGGGAAGGCCCCAAACTTTCATGCAGTGCACACTAAGTGTGAAAGATGGTGGAAAAGCTGTGATGATTGGACTCTCAAAAGCTGGTTCCGTTGGAGAAATTGACATAAACCGACTTGTTCGTAGGAAGGTTTGGGTTCTAACTTTCTTTGCCAATTTTACTGGTGCTGACCATGATGTTGAATTTTTTTCTTTTTGGTTTTTTCCAATGTTGTTGAAGATAAAAGTTATAGGGTCATATGGAGGAAGAGCAAGACAGGATCTTCCTAAAGTAGTGAAATTGGCAGAGTCAGGGATTTTCAATCTAACAAACGCAGTTTCAAGTAAATACAAGTTTGAAGATGCAGGCAAAGCATTTCAAGATCTCAACGAAGGCAAAATCGTTAGCCGAGGTGTTGTTGAGATACTATAACAATAATAGCTATCTGGTTCCTGTTTGGTAATGACTTGATCTGTTTTTTTAGTTGCTAGCTGCTACAATCTTACAGACAAGTTTTTCTTACTTGTGTTTGCTTCATTGTGCATTGCAAGTTAGCAATGTCTTCCGAGTTGTCCTTTTTGAACATTGTTCTTGTCTCTTGATCATCAATAAAAAGAAGCATTGTATGTATAACCGTTTTGATTTTTCCTTGCTCTAAGCTTAAATAATGAGATCATTATGACAACTTTTATACATGATGATTTAGCCTTAACATTAAGACTTGAGTTTTAGTTTCTATACTGGTAAAAATACAGTTACTAGACAGTTGTCATAATGATCTCATAAGAAAAGCTGTAGTAACTGGACATTTAAATTCATAATTTTACTGTATTTATTTCTTTTCAACAGTTATTATTATTTTTATTTTTTTTGATAATTCAGTAATTGTGTTTGTAAATTGTTTTTAATAATTTCTTCCCTCTTTAACAATTTTCTTATTACTGAAATTATCTAATAACTAAGATATATCAAATTCTTTCCAATTGTTAATTGGTTTTAAATACCATATTTGAATAAACCTTTTTTTTTTTTTTTATTTTAAAGAGAGTAAAAGATAAATAATAATGATAATAGTCATGCTGTGTGTTGTTGGACCAAGTGGCTAAAATTACAAATCTAGTTTCCATTCTCGGCGTCGGCTGCTTCTTCATAACGTCACCGTTTTTGGTAAACTCAATCTACTCCATTCCGTCTCACCGGAATCCTCTCGCTTTTTTTTTTGTCTCCCGTCTCCTCCGACGTTCTCCAAGCTTCAGCTGTTCCTCCTCCCAACATTTATCTGCTCGCCTTACCCGGTCAGATCCTTTTACGGTCCCTGATCGTTGATTTAATAAAATAAAAATAGATCGTATAGGTCTCGACCCTTTTTTTTTTTTTTTAATTGGAATTTGAAATTGGTTTCGAAATTTTAGGTCTTTTGATTAGGTTAGGGCAACGTTTGCTCTGGGTATTGAATTTTAGGGTTATTGGTCTCTCTGGAGCTTGATAATTTCAGCTTTGTTGTTAAAGTCTCGTTTTTTTTCGTTTCTGGGTCTAGATGAGATTTGATTAGACGTCAATTGCTGAAAAAGTTGGAGTCTTTGGGTCTGAATTTGTTCATAGGGATGTGAACTGTATTATCAGCTAATTCTGAAACGTTTCTTTTAGACTTTTGGTTTTGTGTAGGTAGGTTCTATGAGTAGTCGTAGATCTTTTATTCTGTGAAGTTTCTTGCTTGTAAGTAATTTTGGATCACTTTATTGAGTCTCTCATAAGTATTTGTTCAAATTTCAGGAAAACTACAGAGTGTAAACCTAGATGGTTTCGTTTTGTTAAGACTCGCTCTACTCTTTTTTTCCGATTCACATGGTAAGGACATTGGGGTAGAGAATACTACTAATAAGCAATGGGAGATGGGAGTTCCACTAGATCCAACAGCTCAAACAGCAGTAGTGAGAAACCAGAGTGGCTGCAACAGTACAATCTCGTTGGTAAGATTGGTGAAGGAACCTATGGTCTTGTTTTCTTGGCTAGAACCAAGACTCCGCCTAAAAGACCAATTGCTATCAAGAAGTTTAAGCAGTCAAAAGACGGAGATGGAGTTTCCCCAACTGCTATCCGCGAGATCATGTTGCTCAGAGAGATTTCCCATGAGAACGTCGTGAAGCTTGTGAATGTCCACATCAATTTTGCAGACATGTCTCTATATCTTGCCTTTGATTATGCCGAGTACGATCTCTACGAAATCATCAGGCACCACAGAGACAAAGTCAGCCATTCGATAAACACATACACAGTTAAGTCTTTGCTCTGGCAGCTTCTCAACGGGTTGAACTATCTTCACAGTAATTGGATTATACACAGAGATTTGAAACCGTCGAATATCTTGGTTATGGGAGATGGAGAAGAACACGGAATAGTGAAAATAGCTGACTTCGGGCTTGCAAGGATATATCAAGCTCCGTTGAAAGCGCTATCGGATAACGGAGTTGTGGTCACAATCTGGTACAGAGCACCGGAGCTGCTTCTTGGCTCGAAGCACTATACAAGCGCCGTAGATATGTGGGCTGTTGGATGTATATTCGCGGAGTTACTTACTCTCAAACCGTTATTCCAAGGAGCAGAAGCGAAGTCAGCTCAAACCCCTTTCCAGTTAGATCAACTCGACAAGATATTTAAGATCTTAGGCCACCCGACGATGGATAAATGGCCAACGCTAGTTAACCTCCCACACTGGCATAACGATGTTCAACACATTCAAGCTCACAAATACGACAGCGTTGGTCTCCACAACGTGGTTCACCTGAATCAGAAAAGTCCTGCGTATGATCTCAGGTTACGCACCTCCTAACAAAACCAGACGCCTCTAATGATTTTTATAAGGTGAAGTCGATATCATCATACTCGGGTGGGTTAGATTCTGTGTGTTTGCTGCAGAAGAAAGCGTTGCTATTTGCTTTATAGAGTAGAGTTAGACTGTAATGCAGCATGTGGTGTGTTGCTATATTCATATGGATGGATTGGATTCTGTAGTTTCTGTAAAAACATATCCTCTCAAGTGTTTGTTAATTAGAGCATCATTTCATTTCTCTTAACATCATTTCTCAAATAATAGTAAATAGGAGATTTGCCAGAGTAAGAATATATAATATCACCAGTGTGACCAGACAACGTTTCTCTGATAATACAAATACCTACGGAGTGAAATAGTTATGACAAATACAGTTTTGGTGATATTTTTAACGTTTAATGAAACTTGGTTTTCTTTACACGCCAGTGTCAGTCTATCACCAGTGTGACCAGACAACGTTTCTCTGATAATATCTATTTACCCACCTAAATACATATAGAATCTAATACTGTATTAGTAATACTATAAGATTGTAGATCGTCAATCATAGAGCTAAAACCACTTCACCCGACATAGTTGGTCTTTCTTTTTATTTGTGTCAACGAAACAATTGTTTTTTTTTATCTTTCAGCTTAATCCACATGCGTGGCCGTGTGTATTTAATGTATTCAAGCTTATTTACATAACGCTTATCTACCAGCTATGCAGTAATAAATTATAACAAAGATAAGAATTTTAAAATTCAAGTTTTTGTCTTCGCTTACCTACCATGATCAATTGNAACAAAACCAGACGCCTCTAATGATTTTTAATAAGGTGAAGTCGATATCATCAAACTCGGGTGGGTTAGATTCTGTGTGTTTGCTGCAGAAGAAAGCGTTGCGATTTGCTTTATAGAGTAGAGTTAGATTGTAATGCAGCATGTGGTGTGTTGCTATATTCGGATTGGATTCTGTAGTTTTTGTAAAAACATATCCTCTCAAGTGTTTGTTAATTAGAGCATCATTTCTCTTAACATCATTTCTCAAATAATAGTA
>NC_025695.1:47547728-47569165 GCF_000633955.1 Camelina sativa | reverse complement strand
AAGAAAGCGTTGCGATTTGCTTTATAGAGTAGAGTTAGATTGTAATGCAGCATGTGGTGTGTTGCTATATTCGGATTGGATTCTGTAGTTTTTGTAAAAACATATCCTCTCAAGTGTTTGTTAATTAGAGCATCATTTCTCTTAACATCATTTCTCAAATAATAGTAATTAAACAGGAGATTTGCCAGAGCAAAAATATACAATATCTATTTGCTTATCGCACCACCTACGGAGTGAGATAGTTATTACTTATTACAAATACAGTTTTGGTGATATTTTTAACGTTTTATGAAACTTGGTTTTCTTTACACGCCAGTGTCAGTCTATCACCAGTGTGACCAGACAACGTTTCTCTGATAATGTCTATTTACCCACCTACATACAATAGAATCTAATACTATAACATTGTAGATCGTTAATCATAAGACCTAAAACCACTTCGCCCGACATAGTTGGTCTTTCTTTTTTTTGTGTGTCAACGACACAATTGTTTTTATCTTCAGCTTAATCCACATGCGTGGCCGTGCGTATTTAATGTATTCAAGCTTATTTACATAACGCTTATCTACCAGCTATGCAGTAATAAATTATAACAAATGTAATATTTTTAAAATCAAGTTTTTGTCTTTGTTTTCCTACCATCATCAATTGACAATTATAAACGTTAATGTATATATAGACTAATGAGAAAATGTGGACCAAAAAAATAAACTAATGAGAAATGTTTTGTTGTTAAATTTTAGAAGAAAGAAAAAGAGACTTACATGCTTCTTTCGGCATAAATACAAACAGTTTTTATCGATCCGGTAGCCATAGAAACTGTTATTATGCTTATGCATCGTGGGAGCTAGTCACAAACAGCTTTTTTTACTTATGGTAATTAAAGACATAAATTAGGTTTAAGAAGATTAATGTGTCATGTGTCGATCTTGGTAAGTCAACGCGGTATATTTTACGTAAACAACTTGCTCGCAATCAGTTTTTTTTTTATTTAACTATCTAATTAGTTAAATATATATGTCCAGTGTGATGTTTTAAAAATTTGTACTAGATAGACGACGAATCAACGACTTTTGATGCCATAGAATAATCATTATTAGGCTGGATTGTAACGTACTAAACGTGAGTTACGTTTGCTACTAATTGCGTCTCTCTCTATAATTTCGTGGATAAATTAGTATATATAATTCTAAAAGATCCAGCCTAATAATGGTTCCATTCATAACCGAGGTAGAAAATTTTCATATCTATGTTAATTTCATAATTTGAGCTCTTCATATTTTAAAAAAAGTTCATTAAGTAGACCTCGATAGTTTACAAAAATGTGTATACAAAAAGTGTAATAACCTCGAACAGTAACGGGGTCGTTGTGTCACATCATTACGAACATACCCTATTTAAATCCCCTCTTAGCCTTCTTCTCTTTCTCACACCATAACGGCAACAAAGTTTGATATTAGAGTGGAGCAATGGTAGCCGAGAGAGACCACGATACATCTTCTCCATCTCTCCCATCTTTGAGCAAGCAATTGGCAGGCACAACTCTCGGAGGAAGCGCGGACGTTCCCGTCGTTGACCTAAGCGTTTCTGATGAAGAGTTCCTGGTGCGTGAGGTGGTCAAAGCGAGTGAAGAGTGGGGAGTCTTTCAGGTGGTTAACCATGGGATTCCGAAGGAGCTGATGCAGCAGCTACAAGTGGCTGGGAAACAGTTCTTCGACCTCCCGGATACAGAAAAGGAAGCTGTGGCGAAAGAGGGAGGCTTCGAAGGGTACAAAAGGGACTATCTAGAAGGTATAAACAATTGGGACGAACATCTGTTTCACAGACTCTCCCCACCCTCAGTCATCAACTATAAATATTGGCCTAAGAACCCTCCCCAATACAGGTACGTGCGTTTTACGTTATTGATTCAAAACCAAGTGGATTGACTCATATTTACGTTAAAAATAATTTGACGTTGGATTTTCGTCCATATATATGATTTTGGAACATGGTGGTATCAGGGAGGTGACTGAGGAGTACACAAAGCATATAAAGAGACTAACGGAGAAGATTCTTGGTTGGCTATCAGTGGGACTAGGGCTATCGCGTGTGGCGTTGACGCAAAATATAGGTGACGATACGGCAGAGTATGCGCTTAGGATCAATTTCTATCCGCCAACTAAACATTCGGAATTAACCATAGGAGCTGCGGCGCATAGTGATATGGGTGCAATCGCACTCCTTGTCCCCAATGAGGTTCCTGGACTTCAAGCCTTCAAGGACGAACAATGGTTTGACCTTAACTATATCAACTCTGCCGTTGTTGTTATCCTCGGCGATCAACTCATGGTATGGTTGACTTTTTTTTTTTTTTTTTTTCTTTCTTTTTTCGGATTTGAAAATGTTTTTGTGGTTTGATTTATAGATTCAAACTAATTTGCAGAGAATAACCAACGGGAGGTTTAAGAACGTGTTTCACAGAGCGAAGTCGGATAGAGAAAGAGTGAGGATTTCTTGGCCTATTTTTGTTGCGCCTAGGGATGATATGTCCATCGGACCTTTGCCGGAGCTTACCGGAGACGATAATCCTCCTAAATTTGAGACTCTATTATATAAAGACTATATTGACAAGAAGATAAAAGGTTGGGCGCTCGAAGGGCTCCACAGTCTACTGAAAACCCCTAAAACTATCTAACTAAGAAACAATTTGAGTATCATTCAACAATATCATAATAAATGATGATGAATTGTTTCAAGTGATCCTATCAAATTAAAGAGTTCGAGAGTTTTTCTTCCCGTTTCATTTTCGAGTAATTACGTTTTTATTTACAGACAAGTGTTTGTTGATAATTGTTCTTTCTTCTTTTGGAGTTTNTTTGTTGCGCCTAGGGATGATATGTCCGTCGGACCTTTGCCGGAGCTTACCGTAGACGATAATCCTCCTAAATTCGAGACTCTATTATATAAAGACTATATTGACAAGAAGATAAGAGGTTGGGCGCTCGAAGGGCTCCACAGTCTACTGAAAACCCCCAAAACTAACTAACTAAGAAACAAATTGAGTATCATTCAACAATATCATAATAAATGATGATGAATTGTTTCAAGTGATCCTATCAAATTAAAGTGTTCAAGAGTTTTTCTTCACGTTTCGTTTTCGAGTTACGTTTTTATTTACAGACAAGTGTTTGTTGATAATTAATTGTTCTTTCTTCTTTAATTTGGAGTTTCTATAAATGCATGATATTGGTACATATAAAAAAAATATAATATGTTTTGAGGATTTCTTCTATGAATCCGTGTTCGTTAATTTCTTCTTTGAGGGTTTCTTCTATATACAGTGCATTAAACTATTTAAAGAACATAAGAAAGAAATATATGTGGAAAAGTTAAGTGTTTATTAAGTAGTTTGTTTGGGTTTGGTTTGATTATAGTTTTTATAATATTACAAAGTGTTACTCTGCATAGTAGAAAGTCATACCTGAAGACAAAAACTACGTTTGACTAATCAAGAAGAAGATGTGTCAAATTTTGTTACATCAAGGCAGATGTGTCTATTCAAATCCATAGATGCATAAGGTCTGAAGCAAGCAGAGGATGATTGTCTATAAGGTTTGAATGCTAGATGATAGCTAACAAGTCTCTAAATTCTTCTACAAGTCTGCTTAATTTAACAGAACCATATAGTTTCGTATATAGTAGCCACGGTTAATGATTGGCCGCCTAGCACCAAAGTTTGATAGAAAGACTTGCAAAGTTTTAAATTTTGTGTTTTTTGTAATACGTGGCTTCTATTCGATTCGTTTACATGATTTGATCTGATGCATAGTCTTCTTGCTTGTTTTAATGTTATGGTAGTTGATTCTGAGCTCCTTTGGTTACTCTGAAATTTTCATGGATGAGTCCTTACTGATTTTAGTGATTTTTCAGTTGTATCTTTATGAATTTGATTGAAAGACTTGCAAAGTGATATGCTCTTGTAGACTATGCATCAGATCAGAGAAGACTTGTAATATGTGGTTTTGAATTGGATTCGTTTATGAAGAAATGTATGTGTTTTTCTTTTACTCTCTAGTTGTACTAAATCTCTGTCAAGCAAACACAAAACAGAGATATATGCTAAGCAAGTTCCTCAAGATGATTAATACTAAGAAAAACAACAATAGAGGTACTCCAAAGATTTTGGTGGATCTATATTAACATTTTTAGAGTACATTTTTGTGTAATTCTCTCTTATCTTTGTATTCAAACAAGTCCCAACTAAATTCTCTACAATACATACAACCAAACACAATGATTTTCTTATTTGATAATATTAATTTCCTAAAATCTATCTACCTAATTTAAAGCAATATGTTAGATTAAAATATAATTTTCTTTTCACTTTTATTTAATCTTATATTTAATTATTTAAATTACTATTTAATACATAAAGTTAATAAAATTTTAGATTTTTTTTCAGCATATGATGTGATTTGAATTTTTATAAACGGATATATATTTTAAAAATTGTTTTAGGATTTTTGTAACCAAACAAATATATTCGGATATAGACTATATCACATTTGAGTTAATTTAATATATAATGAATATCTATCTTAACATTTTTATTAATTACTGTTAGAACACACATATATAACAATGTAACATTTATATTAAAACTCAAAGAAACTTGATCTATTTATAATATATTCGAAAGTTTTTTAAAAAAAATTGTTCCGTGGTATACCAAAGGATCAAACCTAGTTTGGTGTTATTTTCTAATTTTGCATAAATTTCAACAGACATTTGTAACATTATAAATTACATTAGAAACACATTTTTTTATATAAATTATTTTTTAATTTTTTAGACATCCATATTTTTTTTTTTTTTTTTTTTAAANAACATACATCCATATTTAAGGATCACAAATGGAGGGTAACAAAATAATAAAAAATTAGTGGAAGTTTATTAAACTAGTAGTATTAATTTTGATATTACCCATTAGAATATAACTAATGAGTATGGTGTAGATCATCAATCATAGACATAAAACAACCTCTCTTGCCCACACAGTTTTTTTTAATCATCATTGAATTGGCAAGACCCAATCCATAATCAATTCTTATTACACGGAGTAACGCAACTTAATGAAATTAAACTCCAGTAAAATCCGTTACAGAAATAGTGATATAACCATTTGACTAAAGACACTTGTAGTGCAATTTTTTTTTTCTACGGCTTAATATTAAACTCCTACATGCGTATCATATTTAATGTATTCAAGCTTATTCACATAACGCTTATCTACCAGCTATGCGGTAATAAATTATAACGAATGTAATAATTTTAAAATGAAGTTTTTGTCTTTGTTTACTTACCATCATCAATTTACAATGTAAATATTGTATATATAATACAGACTAATGAGAAAATGTGGACAAAAAAAAATTAACTAATGAGAAATTTGACCAAAAAAAATTAACTAATGAGAAATTTGACCAAAAAAATAAACTAATGAGAAATGTTTTATTATTAAATTTCAGAAGACAGGAAAAGAGTCACATGCTTCTTTCGGCATAAATTAAAAACAAATAGAAGAAGGACGAAGTTTTAGTTTGCAAAAGGCTCCCACGATAAATAAGTTACACAACTTGGAACTGTTATTCTGCATCACCGAAGTTACAAAACAGCTTTCTGACTGGATAGAGATGAAGTTTTTAACAATCGGTAGCCATGCATCGAGGGAACTAGTCACAAACAGCATTTTAACGTATGGTAAAGACACGTCCGGGAGCTTGTGGTTGAGTGGTAGGGAGCGGGATTACGACGCTACAATGTTTCAGGTTCGATTCCCCTGCTGCGCGAAACTAAGTCACATTTTCTTGGACACTTTTACATGGATATAGCCCATTTAAATATCCGGAGAGAGGGTCTATTCGTGGGCTGCACCTCCCTCAGAGATTAGTTTCGGACCCTCCATAAACCTGAGATTTACTCTGAGTTAACAAAAAAAACGTATGGTAAAGACATAACTAGGTTTAAGAAGATTAATATGTGTCTGTCATGTGTTGCTCTTTGTAAGTCAACGCCGTATATTTTTCTTAGACATTTGCTAATTGCAATCATTTTTTTTAATTTTCTTATTAGTTGAATATATAAATGTCCAGTGTGGTATTTAAAATTTTGTAATAGATAGACGACGAATCCACGACTTTTTAATGCGATAATAATCATTATTAGGCTGGATTAATTGTAACGTGGGTTACGTTTGTTGCTACTTATATATTGCCTCTCTAATTTCGTTGACAAAGTAGTACTAATTCTACAGCTTAATTAATAATGCGTCCATTGCTAATCGAGGTACGAAATTTTCGTATCTATGATAGTTTTATAATTTGAGCTCTTTATCTATAAAAATATGTTTATTAATTAGACCTCGAGTTTACAAAAAGGGTATACATGAAAATTAATACTAACAATGAACATATTTTTTTATATAAAAATGGTTATTAATTTTCATGTATGCCACATCATCACGAGCTTACCCTATTTAAAGCCCCTCTTCTTCTCTTTCTCACACCACAACGGCAACAAAGTTGGATATTAGAGTGGAGCAATGGTAGACGAGAGAGACCACGATACATCTTCTTCATCGCTTCCATCTTTGACCAAGCAATTGGCAGACACAACTCTTGGAGGAAGCGCGGACGTTCCCGTCGTTGACCTAAGCGTTTCTGATGAAGGGTTCCTGGTGCGTGAGGTGGTGAAAGCGAGTGAAGAGTGGGGAGTCTTTCAGGTGGTTAACCATGGGATTCCGACGGAGCAGATGCAGCAGCTACAAGTGGCTGGGAAACAGTTCTTCGACCTCCCGGAGACAGAAAAGGACGCTGTGGCGAAAGAGGAAGACTTCGAAGGATACAAGAGGAAGTATCTAGGAGGTATAAACAATTGGGACGAACATCTGTTTCATAGACTCTCTCCACCTTCAATCATCAACTATAAATATTGGCCTAAGAATCCTCCCCAATACAGGTACGTACNGCTTACCCTATTTAAAGCCCCTCTTCTTCTCTTTCTCACACCACAACGGCAACAAAGTTGGATATTAGAGTGGAGCAATGGTAGACGAGAGAGACCACGATACATCTTCTTCATCGCTTCCATCTTTGACCAAGCAATTGGCAGACACAACTCTTGGAGGAAGCGCGGACGTTCCCGTCGTTGACCTAAGCGTTTCTGATGAAGGGTTCCTGGTGCGTGAGGTGGTGAAAGCGAGTGAAGAGTGGGGAGTCTTTCAGGTGGTTAACCATGGGATTCCGACGGAGCAGATGCAGCAGCTACAAGTGGCTGGGAAACAGTTCTTCGACCTCCCGGAGACAGAAAAGGACGCTGTGGCGAAAGAGGAAGACTTCGAAGGATACAAGAGGAAGTATCTAGGAGGTATAAACAATTGGGACGAACATCTGTTTCATAGACTCTCTCCACCTTCAATCATCAACTATAAATATTGGCCTAAGAATCCTCCCCAATACAGGTACGTACGTTTTACGTTATTGACTCAAAACCAAGTTGATTGACTCTCATGTTTTACGTTAAAAAGATATTGTTAAATTTAAATGTTGAATTTTCGTCCATATATATTTTGGAATATGGTGGCATCAGGGAGGTGACTGAGGAGTACACAAAGCATATGAAGAGGCTGACGGNGCTTCCATCTTTGACCAAGCAATTGGCAGACACAACTCTTGGAGGAAGCGCGGACGTTCCCGTCGTTGACCTAAGCGTTTCTGATGAAGGGTTCCTGGTGCGTGAGGTGGTGAAAGCGAGTGAAGAGTGGGGAGTCTTTCAGGTGGTTAACCATGGGATTCCGACGGAGCAGATGCAGCAGCTACAAGTGGCTGGGAAACAGTTCTTCGACCTCCCGGAGACAGAAAAGGACGCTGTGGCGAAAGAGGAAGACTTCGAAGGATACAAGAGGAAGTATCTAGGAGGTATAAACAATTGGGACGAACATCTGTTTCATAGACTCTCTCCACCTTCAATCATCAACTATAAATATTGGCCTAAGAATCCTCCCCAATACAGGTACGTACGTTTTACGTTATTGACTCAAAACCAAGTTGATTGACTCTCATGTTTTACGTTAAAAAGATATTGTTAAATTTAAATGTTGAATTTTCGTCCATATATATTTTGGAATATGGTGGCATCAGGGAGGTGACTGAGGAGTACACAAAGCATATGAAGAGGCTGACGGAGAAGATTCTTGGTTGGCTCTCAGAGGGACTAGGGTTACCGCGTGTGGCGTTGACGCAAAGTATGGGTGGCGATACGGCTGAGTATGTGCTTAGGATCAATTTCTATCCGCCAACTCAACATTCGGAATTAACCATAGGAGCTGCGGCGCATAGTGATATGGGTGCTATCGCACTCCTTGTACCCAGTGAGGTTCCTGGACTTCAAGCCTTCAAGGACGAACAATGGTTTGACCTTAATTACGTCAACTCTGCCGTTGTTGTTATCATCGGCGATCAACTCATGGTATAGTTGACTTTTTTTTTTCACTTGAGATTTGCAAATGTTTTTGTGGTTTGATTTGTAGATTCATATTAATTGCAGAGGATGACCAACGGGAGGTTCAAGAACGTGTTTCATAGAGCAAAGACGGATAGGGAAAGATTGAGGATTTCTTGGCCTGTTTTTGTTGCGCCTAGGGATGATATGTCCGTCGGACCTTTGCCGGAGCTTACCGGAGACGAGAATCCTCCCAAATTCGAGACTCTAATATATAAAGATTATATTGACCAGAAGATAAAAGGTTGGGCGCTCGAAGATCTTCCAGTCTACTGAAAACCCTCAAAACCAAGAAACAAATTGAGTATCATCCAACGATGTCATAATAAAGGATGATATATTGTTTCAAATGATAATATCAATGTGTTCAAGACTTTTGAGTTACGTTTTTATTCGCAGACTAGTGTTTGATAATTGCTCTTTCTTTGGAGTTTCTATAAATGCAATATATGATAATATGGTTTGAGGGTTTCTAATATAAGTCCGATCCGTGTTCGTTAATTTCTTCTATATATGGTGCATTAAACTATTTAGGGAATAGAAAAAGAAAAAAATATATATATGTGGAGACGTTTAGTGTTTATTACTTTTTATGACTAAACTAAAGTAGTTTGTTTGGGTTTGGTTTTATTATAGATTTTATTACAAAGTGTTACTCTGCATAGTAGAAAGACAAAAACTAGGTTTGACTAATTACGAAGAAGATGTGTCAGTTTTTTTATATTAATTAAGGTGGAGGTGTCTATCCAAAACCATAGATGGTCTCAAGCAAGCAGAGAGGATGATTGTCGATGAGGTTTGGAAGCTTAGATGATATTAACGAGTTGATATGTAGTAACCCTTTAAATTCGTCTACAAGTCTGCTTAATATAACAGAACCGTATAATTACGTATATATAGTCGCCACGGTTTATGATTTGGGTGCCTAGACTGTGTTCTATACCATATATCTATGCGGAGGTAAATCATAGATAAGGTCTGAAGCAAGCAAAGGTTAATTCGCTTAATTGTCTATGACGTTTGATGCTAGAAGATATCTAACCAGTTGCTATAGTTAAAACCGTCTGAAGTCGTCTAACTCTGCTTAACAACAGAGACGTTTAATTTCGTATATAGTCGCCACGGTGTCCTCTAGGCAGCTACCCAAACTGTTCTTTAGAATACTGATTTTAAAACTAATTCATACACTGTCTATTCAATTTGATTGCAATAATTTTATTGTTCTTTGTTACTTAATTAAATGTCCAATATGTGATGTAGACATTTTATCTTATTTCAATATATAATACGATGGACCCACAACGTTTTCCATGCCATATAACAAATATTAATACGATGTAACATGAGTTGTCTTTATTTTCCTTGATAATTCATAATTCTAAATTGTTACATCCCAATAATGGTTCCGATTATAACCGAGGTGGGAGATTAATTTGTATGTGATTTTTTTTTTTTTTTAAACACCTCCAATAAATAAAGGGTAAATAAACTAACGAATTAACATCCTGATAGTAGGTTTGTGCATCACTAACTTAACCCCTATTTAAGCCCCTTTTAGCCTTCTCTTCTCCTTCTCACACCTATCACTATAAGAAAAACCAACTTCGACACTAGAGTGAAGCCATGGAGGACGAGAGAAAAAACAACACATCTTCTTCGTCTCTCCCGTCGTTGTGTAAGCAGTTGGCGAGCTCAACTCTTCGGGGAAGCCTGGAACCAACCATTCCAGTCGTTGATCTAAGCGTTTCTGATGAAGAGCTTTTGGTGCGTGAGGTGACGAAAGCGAGTGAAGAATGGGGAGTTTTTCAGGTGGTCAACCACGGGATTCCGGAGGAGCTGATGCGGCAGCTGCAAGTGGTTGGGAAGCAGTTTTTCGACCTCCCGGAGGCAGAAAAGGAAGCCGTGGCGAAAGAGGAAGACTTTGAAGGGTACAAGAGGAACTATCTAGAAGGTATTAAGGCTTGAGACGAACATCTGTTTCACAGACTCTCCCCACCCTCTATAATCAATTATAAATATTGGCCAAAGAATCCTCCCCAATACAGGTATATACGTACGTTTCCTAATAAAATAGTAATATGAGTTAGAATTTTCAAAACCAATTCATAATGAGTAAGACTGACTCATGTTTTAGGTTATAAATTATTTCCTAACAAAATCTCAAATATAACTTAAAAGTTGGTTTTTCGTTGATAACTTGGGACATGGCGGTTTCAGGGAGGTGAATGAGGAGTACACAAGGCATATGAAGAAGTTAACAGAGAAGATTCTTGGTTGGTTATCCGAGGGATTAGGGTTACCTTGTGTTGCGTTGACGCAAAGTTTAGGTGGCGAAATGGCAGAGTATGTGATTAGGGTAAATTACTATCCGCCATCTCCAAAATCGGAATTGGCCTTAGGAGCCGCGGTGCACACCGATATAGGTGCAATTACACTTCTCGTCCCCAATGAGGTTCCTGGACTTCAAGTCTTCAAGGATGAACAATGGTTGGACGTCAAGTATATCAACTCAGCTGTGGTTGTTATCATCGGCGATCAACTCATGGTCTCGTTGATTATGTNACTCATGGTCTCGTTGATTATTTTTTTTTTTTTTTTTTTGGTCCTTTAGCTTTTATGAGAAAAGATAAATATTTTCTAATTTTATAGTTTGAAACGTTTGGGATTTGATTTGTGGATTTTAATTGCAGAGGATGAGCAATGGGAAGTACAAGAACGTGGTTCACAGAGCAACGTTGGATAAGGAGAATCTGAGGATTTCGTGGCCGGTTTTTGTTGCGCCTAGGGGTGATTTGTTGGTCGGACCTTTGCCGGAGCTTACCGGAGACGAGAATCCTCCAAAATTCGAGAGTGTAGTTTATAAAGACTATTTGCACCAGACCATTAAAAGCTGGACGCTCGACAAACTTCCTCTCTACTGAAAATCCTAGAAACCCAAAAACAAAAAAACTTCCTCAATAATGAACTGTTCAAGTGATTTGTATCTAATTTTTATTTTATTTTTAGTGTTTTGGTTCGTTTTCGAGTTGTACGTTCAAATGATTATTGTTCTTTGTTCTTTGGGAGTTTCTATATATGGTTTACATAATAAAATAATTACGTGTGTTAGGTATTTATAAATGCGTATTCTTTAATTTCGTCTTTGGAAGTTTCATTAATATATTTCTCTCTATATTATAAAAAAGATGATTTAAAAAAAAAAATTCTTGTATTTCAAAAATTATTTTTTTGTATACTTTTATCAATTAACGCTAAAAAGTTATAAATTTTAAAAATTATTAAATAAAAATTTAAAAATTTGATAATTTATTATTGGTTAATAATTAGAAAATATATATTATTATAAATAAATAATGTAATTATAGTTAAACATTAAATATTTTATTTAATTTATGTGAAAATCTAGAAACATCATCTATTGTAATAGAGAGGAAATATGTGGTAGGTTAAACTGTTCGGTACAATTGTAATATGTACGTATGGTCGTGCGTTGAATATTTAAGTGATTGTGTTGATATTTTATAAGTGGTTGTAATAATTGAATATTTAAGTGGTTCATCAGTGGTTGTATCTTGGATATTCACGACGAACAAATGTTTTTTATGTAACGTTTAAAACACGACAAACACAACACTGTCAACTTTGTTTAGCAACAAAAAACACTGTCAACCACATATTTGATTTGAGATCGAATAGTTATTAAGTCTAGACGAATTATTTAGTGTTATATGTAATTTGGATTATACATATTATACTCATAGACTCATAATTAGTATGTACGTTTAAGTGAACTAGGCGATCAGGAAAAGACTTGTCCTTTATTTATATTTTTAAGTCTTGTATATTATGCTAAAAAGAATAATTAAGATATAACTCAGGTTGTTTAATGTTTTTCATAAATAAAAAAATATAAAAAAAAGAGACACGAGTATGGGACTCAGGACTCTCTCAAATAATCTATAGCATTTTTCTCAATGTTATAAAAATTATGTCACACAATTGTGTAGATGAAATTATGTAGTTCGTGATTTCACGAAAACGAGATACATGATCTAGAGAATAATCTTCTAGAAAAGAGTAATAATATATACATTAATACCTAATATTGAATAAATACTTTTTTCTTCTTTTTGACGTCAAGCTAAAATAGTTCAATACCTATTTATATTATTTTCGTGTACCTAATGCACTATAATTCTATGACGATATTATCATTATTGGAAAGTTGGTTAGAATTTAGTATTGAGGGAAATAACCACTTATATATTTAAACGTTAAAATATATCTGGTTGATGTTACATTCAATTATTCAAATGTAATTTACTTAGTTTAACCTCAAAGATAAATACATTTTAATTTGTTGTATTAGTTTACGTTATATTATATCAAACTATAACAAAATATTCTCTTTATAGGTAAAATGAAAATCTTTCATTATTTAACTAAGTGTACATTATATAACACATGATTTCAAAAAACAATGAAACCAATTCGTATCTATCTAAAACCAATACATTATATTTTTTATACTGTTTATTTCTTTATCGATTTTTAAATTATATTATCGCAAGCAGTGTGCCAGACAACCAGAATCAATATCGTATCTATCTAAAATTCATACATTCTCTTTCCAATCAACGTTATGTTGTAATGTCGAAGTAGATTGGAGCTCCAGCTAAGTATATTTAGGAGCAATCTAAATATATGTATTTTAAGCGAATAGGAAGTTATCGAGTTATGTTAAACTTCTATTTTCCTAATTGTTTCTATTTCTAAGAGCCTAGAGAAAAAGCATATATACCGAGTTGTGGTATTGCTTTGTGTTGTAAGGTTTTGAGTTATTTTTACCTTGAGAGAGAGAGATTAATAAGAAGAGATATTTCTTTAAGAGTTCTTGAGTGTTCAATAATTGGTATTAGAGCGTAAGGAGAATCCCAGCTTGTGTACGAAGATCACCATGGCCGATGTCAAGAAGATTGAAGATGGTGACCTGAAGTCTAAAGAGATGGGACCTTCCTCTATCAAGTGTCTGATGCTGAGCTCCTCAAATTACATTGTTTGGTCCATGAGAATGAAGATTGCCCTAAAGGTTAATAAGGTGTGGGAGACAATTGACCCAAACACGAAGGATGAAGAGAAGAATAACATGGCGATTGCTCTGTTATTTCAATCTATCCCGGAGGCGTTGATATTACAAGTAGGAGACCTTGATACATCCAAAGGATTTTGGGAGGCAATCAAAGCAAGGCATATTGGAGCTGAAAGGGTAAAGGAGGCTAGGCTACAAACGTTGATGGCTGAATTTGACAGGATCAAGATGAGAGAAACCGACACCATCAATGTATTTGTGGGAAAACTCTCAGAAATTGCTTCAAAGTCTGTCTCTCTCGGAGAAACTATCGACGAGACAAAGCTTGTGAAGAAATTTTTGAAGTGTTTACCACGGAAGAAATACATACACATCGTAGCTTCCCTTGAGCAAGTACTTGATTTAAACAGTATTAGCTTCAAAGATATTGTTGGGCGACTCAAAGCTTACGAAGAAAGAATTTGCGAAGAAGAAGAAGAACAAACCGAAGATCAAGAAAAATTGATGTATGCAAACTCTGATTCACAGAGCTATTATCAAGAGATAAATAGCGGAAACAGAGGAAGAGGACGAGGAGGTCGATCAAGTTGGAGAGGAAGAGGTCGTGGTCGTTATGGTTATGGTAACGTATTACAAGACAAAGAAAAGGATACTTCATCAATAACATGTTATCGATGCGACAAGGTGGGACATTACGCCTCTAATTGCCCTGATAGATTGCTAAAGCTTCAAGAAACTCATGAGAAGAAGACGACCGAAGAGACTCAAGAGGCTGATGAGTTAATGATGCATGAAGCAATTTTCCTGAATAAGAGTAAGGTGAAACCAAGCATGTTCGAATCTGATCTAGACACAAAGAATGTGTGGTATCTCGATAATGGTGCTAGCAACCATATGAGTGGAAATCGAGATTTCTTTGTGAATCTAGATGAAACAATTCAGGGAATGGTGAGGTTTGGTGATGACTTGCGCATCAAAATACAAGGAAAAGGTTATGTATGTTTTGTGTTTGCAAACAGAGATAAGAAGGTGCTGAGCAATGTTTATTACATACCAAATCTACGAAGCAATATAATAAGTCTTGGGCAAGCCACTGAAGTAGGTTGTGAGGTGCAAATGAAGGAGAGTAGATTGAGAATCTATGAGCGAATGGGTGGTTTACTAATAGAGACTGGAAGGTCAAGGAATCGTCTATACAAAGTGGTTCTGGAGGTTGACAACCTCAAATGTCTGCAGTTAGCTTCTTCGACAGAATTAACTAAGTGGCATGCTCGTTTGGGTCATATTAATGTCGAGACAATGAAGACAATGATCAACAAAGCATCATAGTCGAAAGGGAGACATGTGCGTCGTGTTTACTTGGCAAACAAACAAGACAATCTTTTCCACAATCGACTCCATATCGAGCTTCTAAGGCTCTCGAACTCATTCATGGAGACCTGTGTGGTCCTATCACACCGCCAACTCCATCTCATAAGAGGTATGTATTTGTGATTATTGATGATTATTCACGATACATGTGGACTATTCTCTTGAAGGAGAAGAGTGAAGCCTTAGATAAGTTTAAAGCGTTCAAGAGAATTGTTGAGCAAGAAACTGGAGCTGTGGTCAAGACATTTAGAACTGATAGAGGTGGAGAGTTTACATCTCATGAGTTTCAGAGTTTCTGTGATGAGTCTGGAATCAAAAGGCATTTAACTGCACCGTATTCACCACAACAAAATGGTGTAGTTGAAAGGCGAAACAGAACACTTATGGAGATGACTCGAAGCATCTTTAAACACATGATTCTACCTAACTATCTATGGGGAGAAGCTGTGAGGCACTCCACTTATTTGATCAATAGGGTTGGAACAAGATCAGCCATTGGTACGACTCCGTACGAACTGCTTAGAGAGAAGAAGCCAAATGTTGAACATCTAAGAGTCTTTGGGTGCTTGAGCTATGCAAGAACCGAAGCTGTTGGAAGAAAGAAGCTCGACGACAGATCTAGAATCTTGGTACATTTGGGAACGGAACCCGGTTCGAAAGCATACCGTCTCTTTGATCCTACAACTAAGAAGATATGCGTGTCTCGTGATGCAATCTTTGACGAAAACAAGAGTTGGTTCTGGAATGATAAGGAGGAAGGACACATCAAAGAATCGGGAACTTTCATCATTGCTGGAAGAGGTGGAAGCAACGAGAGAGAAACTGTTACCTCCAAAGTTGAAGAAATTGATGGTGAAAATCGAGTTCTTGATAATGTTCTAGGTGATGATGTTCTAGAAGAAGAACGTGATAGTGAAGATGAAACTGAAATTGTTACAGAAGAAGTAGAAGACCCTGGTGATATCGTTCCACTTAGAAGATCAACAAGACCTCGAATGAAACCTGCATGGACAAACGATTATATTATGGTTGCGGAGACAGAATGCGAGAGACTTCTATATGTGGTTAATGACGAACCTTGGAACTTTGACGAGGCTAAAGAACACAGAATTTGGATAGAAGCATGTGAGGATGAGCTTTCATTTATTGAGAAGAACCAAACGTGGAGTTTAGTTGATCTTCCACCAAGTGTTAAACCGATTGGTCTAAAGTGGGTCTTCAAAGTCAAACGCAACTCGGATGGAAGTATCAACAAGCATAAAGCATGTTTAATGGCTAAAGGCTATGTTCAAAAACATGGTATTGACTACGACGAGGTGTTTGCTCCGGTAGCTCGCATGGAAACTGTTCGCTTCATCATCGCTCTAGCAGCATCAAGAGGTTGGCAAATTCATTATCTCGACATCAAAACCACATTTTTGCATGGTGAATTAAAGGAAGAAGTCTATGTTAATCAACCGGAGGGTTTTGAGGTTTGCGGAAGTGAGCATAAAGTTTACAAGTTGAGAAAAGCTCTTTATGGGTTAAAACAAGCTCCTAGAGCCTGGAATGCTAAGCTTAATCACATACTCAAGGAGCTGAACTTTCATTGATGCTCAAAGGAACCATCTTTGTACCAAAGAAACGATAAAGAAAAACTTCTTATTGTAGGTGTATACATTGATGATTTGCTGGTGACAGGTTCTTCAATGAGAACGATTGGGGAATTCAAAGAAGAAATGGCAACCAAATTTGAGATGAGCGATCTTGGAAGATTCACCTATTATCTTGGAATTGAAGTATGTCAGCAGGAAAGTGGGATTAGTTTGAAGCAAGAGAGATATACACGCAAGATACTGTGTGATGCCGGAATGGACAGCTGCAACTCGACGCAAGTACCAATGGAGCTCAACTTAAAACTATCCAATTCACAAAAGGAGAGAGGGATAGAAGAAAAGGGATATAGAAGAACTATTGGGTGCCTCCGATACTTGCTTCACACACGACCAGACTTGTCTTATAGTGTTGGAGTCTTGAGCCGATACATGCAAGATCCCAAAGAATCACATGGAGCGGCATTGAAGCAGGTCTTAAGGTACCTACGTGGAACAGTTTCTCTTGGACTCTTTTATCAAAAATCGGCTGAGAAAGGCTTGGTGGGCTATAGCGATAGTTCACACAATGTTGATATAGATGATGGAAAGAGTACGACGGGCCATATATTCTATCTAGAAGGGTGTCCAATCACTTGGTGTTCACAAAAACAAGAGACTGTAGTGTTATCCTCTTGTGAGGCTGAATTCATGGCAGCTACAAAAGCTGATAAACAAGCAATCTGGCTCCAAGATCTTCAAGGTGAAGCTGTCGGAGAGTCTAGCAAGAAGGTGACCATACGAGTTGATAACAAATCTGCGATTGCAGTCACCAAGAATCCAGTCTTTCATGGTCGTAGTAAACACATTCATACTAGATTTCATTTTATTAGAGAATGTGTTGAAAATGAGCAAGTGGAGGTAGAACATGTTCCTGGTAATGAGTAGAAGGCATATATTCTAACTAAGGCGCTTGGAAGAATCAGATTTAAAGAGATGAGAGATCTCATTGGAGTTCAAGATGTGGGAGAAGATAACTTCAAGGTTAAGGGGGAAAATGTTGTAATCTTGAAGTAGATTGGGGCTCAAGCTAAGTATATTTAGGAGCAATCTAAATATACGTATCTTAAGCGAATAGGAAGTTATCGAGTTATGTTAAACTTCTATTTTTCTAATTGTTTCTATTTCTAAGAGCCTAGAGAAAAAGTATATATACCGAGTTGTGGTATTGCTTTGTGTTGTAAGGTTTTGAGTTATTTTTATCTTGAGAGAGAGATATTAATAAGAATTTACGTACGTCTCTAAACCATTAAGCTAGCTATATTACGAACCAAATCCGCCCATAGCTAGAAGAGATTAAAAGTACTAAAAAAAAAACCACCATGGAGACAAATACAAACCAAGAGAATGCTTCGCTGGATATCCCTGTCATTGATCTAAGTAACCAGGATGAAGAGCTTGTGGCACGTGCGGTGGTCAAAGCGAGCGAAGAGTGGGGGATTTTTCAGGTGGTCAACCACGGAATCCCGCCGGAGCTGATACGGCGGTTGCAAGAAGTGGGGAAGAAGTTTTTCGAGCTGCCCGAGGCAGAGAAGGAGGCCGTCTCGAAGCCAAAGGACTCCATGGACACAGAAGGATACAGAACCATGTACCAGAAAGATCTAGAAGGTAGAGACGCATGGGTTGATCATCTCTTTCACCGTATCTGGCCCCCGTCCAGAGTCACTTATAGATTCTGGCCTAAGAATCCTCGAGAATACATGTAAGAACATTAATCCACTCTTTGTCAACTGGTTTTATCGTTCGAACTCAGCATTAATCATCCAAATACTTAGAACAAATCGTTTTACTATGGATTTTAACAGTGAAGTGAATGAGGAGTACGCAAGTCACTTAAAGAAGCTATCCGAGAAAATCATGGAATGGTTATCAGAAGGATTAGGGTTAAGGCGTGAGGCATTGAAGGAAGGTCTAGGCGGCGAGATGGTGGAGTATCTAATGAAGATTAATTACTATCCACCGTGTATAGATCCTGATTTGGTCGTGGGAGCTCCTGATCACACTGATGTCAATGGAATCACACTCTTAGTCGCTAATGAGGCTTTAGGACTTCAGGCGTTCAAAGATGACCTCTGGATCGACGCAAAGTGCAACCCCTCTGGGATCATCGTCATCATTGGTGATCAAATCCTAGTAAGAAGTTTATGAACTTGAGAAACCATAGCTAGTTAGCCATTATATATGTGTGTTAATTCCATAGGTTTCATAGAACCATGCATGGGTTTTTAAAGAAGTTTCATATGAAATTTTGGGTTAATTATATATATATATATTGTGCATATTGCAGAGGATGAGCAATGGGAAGTATAAGAGTGTTCAGCATAGAGCGACGAGGGATAAGGAGAAGACGAGAATTTCGTGGCCAGTTTTTGTGGAATCTAGCCTTGATCACGTTTTCGGACCTTTGCCGGAGCTAATTTCCGGCGAAGATAGTGCTCCCAAGTTTAAGCCTTATGTCTACAAAGACTTCAAATTTCGTAAGCTGAAGAAGCTTAGTCTCGACTGAGATGAAAATCTCATAACAGAGAAACAGAGATGAGTTGCTCATCATGTAAGACTTGTTTCTTTATTGGGTTTATTGCGTCTTCTCTAATAATGAGTGTTGAAGTTTTATCTAAATATCAAATTACAGCATTGTGTGTTTGTCATGTCTCTTGTTTGTTTACCTAATATAATTAAATTTGGATTGTAACGTTCTATCACATTATCTGTTATCAAATAGCAATAATACAAACAAACCTATATATACTTCCTTTGTTACAATTCAATTATCATTTTAGGATTAGAATCTTGTCTCATAATAGTCTTCAATTTTCAATGCAGATTTTTTGTAAAAATTACAGTTTTATTCTTACTTTTTTTATTACTTTATTTTTTAGTTTATTATTATTTATATCAAATAACATAGTGTATTATTTAAAGATAAACAAAAAACTTTATTATTTTTTAATATGTGTGAATTATATATTTAAAACTATAAATCATTTGAAATGGAAAAAAATATATACTCTTTTTTACCTAAATAATTCAGTATGTATTATATATTACTCTCTCTCTTTCACGAAGGTTCCGACTTGTGTTGTAAGAACATATATGTTCACACTTGTATTACTGTATATAATCTTTTTACCTATAATATTATATATTTATTCAAAAAGCTTGTATAAATCCAGTTTTTCTTAATTTGTTTGCAATATTTCAAAATGACAATCTTTGGGAAACATTGCAAACAAAGATTATTATTTTGAAACTTTGGCAAACGGCCATGCCCCAATATATATAATTCAGTATGTATTATATATGTTCTTAAAACAAGTCTATAAAAAGTAGAAGAAAAAGAAAAGTAAATCTCTCATTTGAGAGATTTTGAAAATCTCTCTATAGGCTTGTTTTACAACGTGTAGTTATATAATTAATTTTTAATTTTATTAATAATTTAAATTTTCAATAAAAATAAAAATAGTTATATAATTAATTTTTAATTTTATTAATAATTTAAATTTTCAATAAAAATAAAAATTTATTATAATAGTATATTTGAGAGACTGAATGAAGTTCTTCCCACTGCCCATGCTCTAATCATCTTTTTATATTCTTCCAAAGTTGGTAAGAATTTAATACCGAAGGAGACCACCAATCATTTAGAATAAAATAAATTATCTGTGGAAAAGTTAGATCATTAGGCAAAATAAAAATAATCATGTGGTCGATACTATCATACTAGAATTAAATTCAAAAGTAATTTATTATGATTAAATGGCTCTGAACGGTGTGGCTTCGCTGTCGGTCTTACAGTAGTAATTAACCTTAAAAATTTGGTCTTATTTTTAAGATAAGCTTACCTTGCTGTATTCATTTACGTTGTCATCAATGTGCGACGTAAAGCTAGAACATACTTATGTGCCAAAACTATATATAGCTGGTCTGAAGCAAGCAAAGGATGACTGTCTATGAGGTTTACTTCTAGAAGATAAACCAGTTGATGTAGTCAAAACCGTCTAACGTCGTCTAACTCTGGTTAATAACAGAACCGCATAATTTCGTAGATAGTCGCCACGGTTTATGATTGGGCGCCTAGCACCTACCTAATCTATGTTCTTTAGAATATAGATTTTATCATGCACTCTTTGTCCCGTTAATTAAATATCCAATGTGATGTAGACATTTGCTCTTATTTCAATTATACGATGAACCCAACAATTAATTATTAGAGTGTGGCAGCGTTTGCCAACTACTAGTTGTCTTTATTTTTGTTGATTTTCGTAATTCTAATGTTACATCCGAATAATGGTCCCATTTATAATATTTAAGCCCTTTCTGGCCTTCGCTTATCCTTCTCACACCTACCACTATAAGGAAAACCAACTTCGAGACTAGAGTGAAGCCATGGAGGACGAGAGAAACTACAACACATCTCCTTCGTCTTTCCCATATTTGAGCAAGCAGTTGGCGAGCTCAACTCTCGGAGGAAGCGCCGACGTTCCCGTGGTTGATCTAAACATTTCTGATGAAGAGCTTTTGGTGCGTGAGGTGACGGAAGCGAGCCAAGAATGGGGAGTTTTTCAGGTGGTCAACCACGGAATTCCAACAGAGCTGATGCAGCAGCTGCAAGTGGTTGGGAAGCAGTTTTTCGACCTTCCCGAGGCAGAAAAGAAAGCCGTGGCGAAAGAGGAAGACTTCGAAGGATACAAGAGGAATTATCTAGAAGGCATTGACGCTTGGGACGAACATCTGTTTCACAGACTCTCCCCACCCTCAATCATCAACTATAAATATTGGCCGAAGAATCCTCCCCAATACAGGTA
>NC_025695.1:47526388-47546273 GCF_000633955.1 Camelina sativa | reverse complement strand
ATGGAGGACGAGAGAAACTACAACACATCTCCTTCGTCTTTCCCATATTTGAGCAAGCAGTTGGCGAGCTCAACTCTCGGAGGAAGCGCCGACGTTCCCGTGGTTGATCTAAACATTTCTGATGAAGAGCTTTTGGTGCGTGAGGTGACGGAAGCGAGCCAAGAATGGGGAGTTTTTCAGGTGGTCAACCACGGAATTCCAACAGAGCTGATGCAGCAGCTGCAAGTGGTTGGGAAGCAGTTTTTCGACCTTCCCGAGGCAGAAAAGAAAGCCGTGGCGAAAGAGGAAGACTTCGAAGGATACAAGAGGAATTATCTAGAAGGCATTGACGCTTGGGACGAACATCTGTTTCACAGACTCTCCCCACCCTCTATCATCAACTATAAATATTGGCCGAAGAATCCTCCCCAATACAGGTATATACGTACGTTTCCTAATAAAATAGTAATATGAGTTAGAATTTTCAAAACCAATTGGCAACATAATAAGTAGATGACTCCATATTTTTTTTTTTGTTAAACTTCGCTTCCTTAAGAAATTGTCAAATTCAAAAGTTGGATCTTCGTTGATATTTGGGACGTGGCCATTATATATACAGGGAGGTGAATGAGGAGTACACAAGGCATATGAAGAAGCTAGCTGAAAAAATTCTTGGTTGGTTATCAGAGGGACTAGGGTTACCAGCCGTGGCGTTGACGCAAAGTTTAGGTGGCGAAACGGCAGAGTATTTGATTAGGATCAATTACTATCCGCCGTCTCCAAAATCGGAATTAGCCTTAGGAGGCCCGGCGCACACGGATATAGGGGCACTCGCACTCCTCGTCCCCAATGAGGTTCCTGGACTTCAAGTCTTCAAGGACGAACAATGGTTGGACGTTGAGTATATCAACTCAGCTGTGGTTGTTTTCATCGGCGATCAACTCATGGTACTCTTAGTAATTAAGTTTTTTTTTTCCCTTAATTAAGTTTTAAAAGTTTAGGTTTGGGAACGTTTAGGAATATTGATTTGTGGGTTCAAATTGATTGCAGAGGATGACCAACGGGAGGTTCAAGAACGTTCTTCATAGAGCAACGTTGAATAAGGAAAGATTGAGGATTTCGTGGCCGGTTTTTGTTTCCCCTAGGCATGATATGTTGGTCGGACCATTGCCAGAGCTTACCGGAGACGAGAATCCTCCAAAATTCGAGACTTTAGTTTTTAAAGACTATTCGCAACAGACGATAGAAAACTGGGAGGTCGACTTGCAATATAGTTTATAAAGAATTCTCTCTACTGAAAACCCAATGAACAAAGAATCCTTCAATACAATTATGATGAATATGAGAATCTTTCGTATCTATTTTTTATTTTTATTTTTTTTTGTATAAGGCGAAGATGAGAATCTCGTGTCCTGTTTTTGTGGATCTAGCCTTCTCACGATTTCAGACTTTCGCCGGAGCTAATTTCCGGCGACGAAAGTGCTTCCAAAGTGTTGATGTGTTAAACCGACAATATAAATAAACGAGTTTTAATGGAGATGAATCGGAACTGGTCCTTTTATTAACGTAGAATTGAAATGACAATTAGGGAGCTAAGCGCAGTTAATATGAAAATAATGCTCTTCTCTCTCTAATTGTCCAAAAAGTGGATTTCCTGATGTGACAATGACATCAGGTTTTATAGTGGGCCATTGACCTAGGTTTTTTTGTCTCTCCCGCAAATGACAATTTTGCCTCTTCAACCTAACGGCCAAATCCAAGACTTCAAGTACAAAACTTTCTAAAATCTTCTGTTTAGACTTCTGTAAATGTTGGGGACAAAACCCATATCCAACACCAAGTTTTAGCTTTATGTCTACAAAGACTTCAAAATACAAAGACTTCAAATCTCGTAAGCTGTAGAAGCTTAGTCGTGACTGAGAAGAAAATCTCATAACAGAGAAACAGAGAGATGAGTTGCTCATCATGTAAGACTTGTTTCTTTATTGGGTTTATTGCGTCTTCTTCAATAATAAGTGTTGAAGTGTTATTTAATTATCAAATTACAGCATTGTGTGTGTGTCGTCATGTGTCGTGTCGTGTCGTGTCGTGTCGTTTTCATAATTTAATATGATTAAATTTGGATTGTAATGTTTTAACTGCATTATCTGTTAACAAATAGCAATATTACAAACTACCTAAGAGCATGTTTATCGGTTATATGGGATGAGGATGAGGCTAATAAAAAATTAAAAAGTAATAAAAAGTTAATGAAAGAGAAATAGATAAGGTCTCTGCCGCGTTAAGACACCCTCACATCTTACTTTTGCTAAATGTCATGTTTTGATTGGTTGATTTTCTAAAAACAAATAAAACTTAAATTAAATGATATTATGTTACTAAAATATTATTTCACAACCCATTTTCACGGGATGACCGATAATTGTGCTCTAAATACTTTTTATTTTGTTAAGACTACCCTAAAACTACCCTAAATATTTTCTATTTTTTTTTTGTCATCAAATTAAATAATTCAATATCTATTATGTAGTAATTAACCTTAATAATGAGATGAGTATTATAACTGGTTGTATTAGAACACTTGCATCGGTAAGTTGAAATTGGTGTAAGTGTAATTTAAATAATTCCTTACAATTGGATATCTAAGTGGTATTAAAAAGCGACTTTCGAGAATCTCTTTCACTGATTTATTTATCATCTTCTAGAAACCCGCATTTTTAGAAACTCACGATCGTGATGCTCTTTACCTTACATTGTCATCAATAGACGTTAAGCAAAGTCGATACTTATGAAATGCTCTTCTACTCCAAAAGAGTATGGCAGTATGCGATGAAGTGATTTTTATTGTTGAAAATTATAAATTAAGTGTTTTTTTAGTATTTGTTACTGAAAAAAATAAAAAAATATTAAATCCACGAGAAGGGCAAACTTAGATTTGATAATGTTTTATGTATCAAGGGCATCACCATCTACAACCCTATTAATATCAACTCTTATCGCAACTTACCCTCCGATCAACGTCTCTAAACCACATTATTTATACGTACACGATAAAGTTGAGTAAAACATTTAAAACTTGTTTCTTTATTGGGTTTGTTGCGTCTACTATAGTAATAGTAAGTGTTAAAGTGTAATCTAGTAGTACACTCATTATTAAAGTAGACGCAATAATTTTTGTCGAAAAAAGTAATAATACAAAATAGCCAGCGTAAAAAAGTAATAATACAAAATAGCCAGCGTATAACCTAAATAACTACATAAGATGTACGGGTTTTTAAGTTTATACGGGTTTTTAAGTTTTGTAAGTAAAATTAAATTTATTGTATATTATTGATAATTTTTTTTATTATAATACACTAATTTATATCTATATATAAATTTTTTATGTGTGTTACCATTAAAAGTCTATTTTTTACGTCTGGATATATTGTATGTTACAAATATTATTTACCACCAACAAAAAATGTCTATATCAACAAATTAAGCTAATTATTATATGTTTTTTTACTTTCACTTTTGCATAATTTCTTTAGTCACTAAAATTGTTGGCTCAACAAATATTTTGAATAAAAGAAAATTACATCACAATAGTGTATGACTCACCATGGAGAGAACCTTGGTTCTGCCCTCCTCCTTTATAGAGAGAACCTTGCGTCCAACCTCCTCCACCATGGAGAAAACTTTCGCTTCGTCTTCCTCGTTTGGGGAGATAACCTTGCGTCCAACCTCCCTCACCTTCCTTCCTTGTGGAGATAACCTTGCGTCCAACCTCCTCAACTATAGAGAGAACCTCGGCTATGTCCTCCTCGTGTGTGGAGAGAACATGTTCACGTCTTTTAGCTATCTCAAAGCGGCTTGCTCCAGCAACTAATGAAACTAAAGACCCTTTTCCAATGTTACAAAATCTTTTGATAGTAACTAATGTAAATTTCCCAATGTATTTCATGAAAGTTTATTTGACACACCATGATGTAGCCTCTGTCTCCAAGCCCCTATGGATCTGTCAGCAACGATATAGTTTTTTCCAATATATGTTTGTTGTAGGCTTATGTTTGATTTGCCTACTTTATACAACCATTAGGTTAATAAACTTCTCCTCTTATCTTCTTTTGAGATTGAACGAATGGTAACAATTATGTTTGCACAAAATGAAAAGGTCTATGACCAACAAATCAATGTTGAGAAATTAGAAAAAAAATTAGTTTGACATAGTTAGTGAAATAATAGAAAATTATAAGCAGGGTAATATATGAATCTCAAATAATTTAAAGATAAAATATAAATTAAACAAAACAATCTAAAACTACTACGATAAATTTTAAAATACAGTATTAGAAAAAGAAAATGCATATATTAATCTTCCATTTTTTTTTGGTCAACATATTAATCTTACCTATTTCAAACTGAAAAAAGTAGAAAAAAGTAGGAGCATATTTTGGTTTTAAAAAATAAGGAAAATTTGTCTTCCCATTAAAAAAGTTTGACCAATAGAACAAAGTGAATAATATGAGACGATCTATGTTTATATAGAAGTGAATATTTACATTTTTTAAAATTAATAATTTTTTGTCTATTTTTCTTAATCCCTTTTATATTTTATGAGAAAATTTATTCCAATGAGCTTACTGTTTATGCATAGGCTACTTTGTTAACACTTCAAAGTTAAAGATTGCATAGTATGCATTATGAAATTGAGAAACAAAACAAAATTCAAAGAAACGATGACAAAAATATGTGGTAATATCTAGGAATCTTTTTATATAGTTGCTTCGATTAGACAATAAACAAAATGCTTTCGAAACTTGTTCAAGAATGATGATATGTCAAACAAAAGGTTAATAAAAAACAAAGAAGAAAAATTTACAAAAAAAAACAAAGGTAATCGAAATTATTTTGTTTGGTAAAAAATATGTCATCATTTATTTGCTTATATAGAGAGATGTATTTACAATCATTTCCTTTTAAGATTAACAAAGTTTTTTTTAATATAACAAGATTACAATTATCTTATGCATCATTTTATCAAGCTTGAAAACTGTGTTTTCTGATCGTTAAAATTGACAAATATCACGACCTAATGAATTACTAACTTGGATATTTAATCGTTAAAACTGATATGTGTTACGATCTGGTGAGTTACTAACTTTAAGTACTAAGCTTTATATAATAAGATTTTTGTTAAAAATATTTGAAGGATAATTCTTTCTAATTCGTCGTCAAGCTAAAATAGTCCAATACCTATTTTTTTATATAATTTCCGTGTACCTAATGCAATATTATATTATTGTGTTGACTATAATTTTATGACGATGATACCATATTATTCTCTTTTCATTTCTTGGAGAGTTGGTAAGAATATAATATTGAGGGAAATAACCAACTCTTACCAACTAAAATTAATGTAATCTACTTTTTAAATAAGTGTGCTATAATCTATTTATTGAACATGTGTATAGGGTTTAAAAAAAATTAGCTCAAATATTTAAGCCCCTCTAGCCATCTCCTCTTTTTGCTCACACCTGCTTCTGGTAGGTGACCTATCACATATAAGGAAAACCAAACTTAGACACTAGAGTGAAGCCATGGATGACGAGAGAAACCACAACACATCTTCTTCGTCCCTCCCGTCTTTGTGTAAGCAACTGGCGAGCTCAACCCCTCGCGAAAGCCTGGAACTGGACATTCCCGTCGTTGATCTAAGCGTTTCTGATGAAGAGTTCCTGATGCGTGAGGTGACGAGAGCGAGTGAAGAGTGGGGAATTTTTCAGGTGGTTAACCATGGGATTCCAACCGAGCTGATGCGGCAGCTGCAAGCGGTTGGGAAGCAATTCTTTGACCTGCCGGAGGCAGAAAAGGAAGCGGTGGCGAAAGAAGAAGACATTGAAGGATACAAGAGGAACTATCTAGAAGGTATTAAGGCTTGGGACGAACATCTGAGTCACAGACTCTCCCCACCCTCTGTTATCAATTATAAATATTGGCCTAAAAATCCTCCCCAGTACAGGTACGTTTCTAATAAAATCATATTAGATAATAAACCAAAAACCAATTCAAAATAATTCGTGTTTTTACGCTATAATTTATTTCACCTAACAAATCTCAAATTCAAAAGTTAGATCTTTGCTGATATATTGGGGCATGGCCGTTTCAGGGAGGTGAATGAGGAGTACACAAGGCATGTGAAGAAGCTAACAGATAAAATTCTTGGTTGGTTATCAGAGGGACTAGGGTTACCCCCCGTGGCGTTGTTGCAAAATTTAGGTGGCGAAATGGCAGAGTATGTGATCAGGGTCAATTACTATCAGCCGTCTCCAAAATCGGACTTAGCCATAGGAGCCGCTGCGCACACGGATGTAGGGGCAATCACACTCCTCATCCCCAACGAGGTTCCTGGACTTCAAGTCGTCAAGAACGAACAATGGCTTGACGTTGAGTATATCAACTCAGCTGTGGTTGTTTTCATAGGCGATCAACTCATGGTCTTGTTGACTGTTAACTTTTTTTTTCTTCTTTCTGTTTGTCCTTAATTTAGTTTTATATTATGATAAAATATATATTGTTTTTAAGTATATTGAGTTGGAAACGTTTGGGAATTGATTTTGTGGATTAAAATAAATTTCAGAGGATGAGTAACGGGAGGTACAAGAACGTGCTTCACAGAGCAACGTTGGATAAGGAGAATGTGAGGATTTCATGGCCGGTTTTTGTTGCGCCTAGGCATGATTTGTTAATCGGGCCTCTGCCGGAGCTTACCGGAGACGAGAATCCTCCCAAATTCGAGACTTTGGTTTATCAAGACTACTTGCACCAGACCTTTGAAAAATGGGCGCTCGACAAGCTATACAGTTCATAAAAAGAATCGTCTATTGAATTACCATACGAACAAAGAATCCTTCAATAAATTATGATGAACTGCTGTCCAAGTCTTTCGTATCTATTTTTTTTTCTTTTTTTTGCTAGTTACGTTCACATGATTACTGTTTTTTATTTAAAGTGTTTTTTACACTTAATGAATAATAATTCTCACAAATAACATAAAATTTGTCCATTTTAGTGGCTAGAGTATTTCTTATTTACTTATTATAAAAACAATATAAACATAAATTAAAATTAAAATTAACTCAGTACGGACTCTCTCAGACTCAGTTATAGTAGTTTTCTTATTGATATAAAAAAAAAATATGTCATTTACATTGTGTAGATAACTATTTAGTTTGTGATTATTGCTCGGGAACGAGATACACGATGTTACACTGTATAGAGTAGTTAATCTTTATGAAAAAAGTAAACAATTCAAAATAGCCATGCGTATAACCTAAATAATAGTAATTCTTTCTATTTCTGTCGTCGTGATAAAATAGTTCAATACCTTTATTTGTATTACTTTTCGTGTAACTAATGCGCTATGACTGTGTTGACTTTTATTCTGAGGATGATACCATTATTTTATTAAATTTTCATATTATTTTCTTTTCTTTTCATTTCTTGGAAAGTCAGTAGGAATTCAAATAACCAATTATTTAGAAGTTAAAAATCTGATTGATGTTACATTCAAATATGATCTACTTACTTTTAACCTCAAAAATAAATACAGTTTAACTTGATATATGTATTAGTTACGTTGTCAATTGAAGTTATATTAGCGCAAGCAACAACAGGCAACTTCAATCATACGCCACCTCCCCTATGTAAATTTCATACCGCAACTTCTCTCTCTGATCAACTTAAGTCTCTAAACCATTAAGTTACATTACGATCCAAATCCGCCATTATTTCCAACGAAAAAAAAGCACAAGAGATTAATAATACTGAAAACCACAATGGAGATAAATACAAACCAAGACATTTCTTCGCCGGACATCCCCGTCATTGATCTAAGTAACCATGATGAAAAGCTTGTGGCACGTGCGGTTGTAAAAGCGAGCGAAGAGTGGGGGATTTTTCAGGTGGTTAACCACGGAATCCCAATGGAGCTGATAAGGCGGTTGCAAGAAGTGGGATCACAGTTCTTTGAGCTTCCGGAGTCGGAGAAGGAAGCCGTAGCAAAGCCAGAGGACTCCATGGACATAGAAGGATACATGACCAAGTACGAGGATGCAGCTAGAAACGCATGGGTCGATCATCTCTTTCACAGGATCTGGCCACCATCGAAAGTTAACTACAGATTCTGGCCTAAAAACCCTCCTGAATACAGGTATAAGATCACTCATTGCTAATATATATATATATATATATATATATATATATATATATACATATATCGATCTTAACTAAGTTACATGTTTATAAAAACTTAGCCTTAACATTTTTTTTTTTTACCACGCGCGGGTTATGACAGGGAGGTGAATGAGGAGTACGCAAGTCACATGAAGAAGCTAGCAGAGAAAATCATGGAATGGTTATCAGAAGGGTTAGGGTTACAGCGTGAGGCGTTGAAGGAAGGTCTAGGCGGCGAAACGGTGGAGTATCTGATGAAGATCAATTACTATCCGCCGTGTCCGGATATGGATTTGGTCCTTGGAGTTCCTGGTCACTCCGATATCAATGGTATCACGCTCTTGGTCGCTAATGATCCCTTAGGACTCCAGGTTTTCAAAGATGACCACTGGATAGATACAAAGTATACCACTTCTGGTGGGATCATCGTCATCATTGGTGATCAATTCCTAGTAAGAAGTTTATGAACTTGAGAGACCATATATAGTTAGTTAGCCATTATATATGTGTGTTAATTCCATAGGTTTCATGTGATAAAACCATGCATGGGTTTTTAAAGACGCGCCATATTATTCGATATTGCAGAGGATGAGCAATGGGAAGTATAAGAGTGTGCAGCACAGAGCGACGAGGGATAAGGAGAAGACGAGAATCTCGTGGCCGGTTTTTGTGGAATCTAACCTTGATCATGTCTACGGACCTTTGCCGGAGCTAATTTCCGGCGACGATGGTGCTCCCAAATTTAAGTCTTATGTCTACAAAGATTACAAATTTCGTAAGCTTAATTGGCTTACTCTTGATTGAGAAGAGAATCTCATAACCAAAAAACAGATGTGATCAAATCATGACCAATTGTTTCTTTATTGGGTTATTGCGTCTGCTTTGATAATGAGTGTTGAAGTTATTTTTCTATATAATTTATCAAGCTCAGCATTGTGTATGTGGTGTGTTGTCGTATTTTAAAATAATCAAAGTTGGATTGTAACGTTTTAATAGCATTATTTTATATCTGCGTTAATCTCTCGTTTATTTTGTTTTTTTGCTCTCAGGTAAGTGTTTATATTCGATAGCTTTCACGTTTCCTTTTTTTTTTTTTTTTTTTGACAAACTCTTTGACGTTTCCTTTTTTCCAATTATTTGAGACAAAAAATTTGCTATCTTTCTTTGATTGGCCAATACTGTAATTCATGGATTTTACGTGGATTTAAATTTTTGTAATTTTAAATTTCCACGTGAGAATAGTCTTGAAATTTAAACCAAGCCTTGTAAGTTCTTTCTTCCTAATTCCTAAACCAAATCATGTCGGTCTCGGACAGGATCCTTATAAAATAATGACAGTATATACTTGGACTATACTGAGTGAGATGAAACATCATAGCGAATCTCATTTTACATATTAAGAAAAAAAAAAGAAAAAAAAAAAAGAGAATTATCTTGGTTGAAGTCAAAGCACAACATTTTGACATAATCTTGGTAATTCATTTCCAGAACTACAAATCTACAATATAAGTTGAAATTCCAGAGCTTCTAATGATTTACCAAGGCAAACCAATGTTTGGATTGTTTGGTTGGCAGAACTCAGTCACTTGCAGGAGATACACGATAATTTATATACGTACAAGATAGTTACGACCACCAATAAAATCGTGTAGTTACAATTTTTTATTGTCGGAACATTATCACAAAATGTCAGTGGGTGGTGCTTTCATTTTTTATATCGGCCATCAGCCTTTCAAGAATCATATTACTTTCTAGCCCAACGAAATCTCCCCACTTGCGGACTAATGATTGCTGACAACGTTGTTTTTTTTTTTTTTTTGTCAAACAATAACTTCCATTAAGCTAAACCCTAGTAAGAGGCGATTTCATACAAACAAGATTCAACATAAGCAAAAGGAAATAAAGATAAGGCTTCATGAGGTTTCCAAAGAGATTTTCAACTTGAAGAAGTTTAACAAAATATTTGAAAAATCTATTAGGACCAAGGTGGATTCGTCTTTGAAGTCGAGCTTCACGAAATCCTTGACCACCGGGTGATCATAAGCGGCTCTAGCGGATAACGCAATCGAGCTTGGAAAAGAATGTTTCACATGGGGAACACTTAGCAGGCTTCTCGCCAAACTAAGGGGGTTCAAGAGTGTTGGAATAACATCCTTCAAGCGTTTAGTTTCATACCTCATGACTCTAGATGAAGCTACAACCGGGGTTTGTAAGAGATGGGTATCAAACTGTAACAAAGCAGGTAGGATCTCCCTTACATAAAACTCTTGGCTATGGAGGTTAAGAAATTCCACACAAATTTGGTAGTCAGTTTGGCCCTGAGATATGGGGACAGACCCGAGCTTTCGATCTTTTGGCGGGAGATGGCATATGGAAGCAATGGGAACAAGTACCAAAGTCAACCAGACTTTCGGATAAGATACAACGTTAGCACTAAGCATTGCAGACAACCAAACACTCCTATGCCACTGGTCTCGACATAAATGATTCTCAAGCAAACCTGAAGCAACCAGATTTCTGCTACCGAGGAAACCTCGACTTGACCAAGCAAAGACAATAGGTACTAAAGAGTTTGAGCTTGACATATAATTTTCATGAACGGATCTGGGTAGGGAAGCTCTACAGCCAGATTTAATCTGTCGATTGGGAGCCAGCAATTTGAAGTGTTCACAAAGCAATACCAAGGGTGAATGTGGCAACAAGGTTTCACGGTAATGTATCTGAGACCATCTCAGGACACTCAGTTCACGACTCAAAAGAAGTCCTTCACCATAAAGATGGGAGAAAGGAATTAAATTCAGAGATGTCAATAGTAAGGAAAAGTACACGGACCTGGGCCGTAGCAATTGAGAACATGGATAGATGCTTTTGTTAATGGGCCAAAAGGTGGATGAGCCCAAATGTGAACAAAGGTCCAGCAGTGGAAACCTTAGGGGCTGTTATTGGAGATGTGATTTCTAAATCCATAAAAAATTGTAAATTCTAGAAATCAAAACACATGGATTTTGAAATAACATGTTTTATCCTTGGATTTGAATCCTTCTATTTTACACTTTCAAATCCATTCAAATCAATTTAAAACATAATGTGGATTTTGAAATCCAAAAACAAATCATTAAATGAATAACATAGGATTTTAACAAGTATTTGTAAATCATAGAACCAATAACACATCATTTTGATAAGTATTTTAAAATCAATGATTGAATAACACATGATTTTTGTCTGGATTTCCAAATCCATTAAAATCATAGAACCAATAACCCCCTCTTAGATTCTCGATGGTTGAGCATGGGTGGCGATGGTGTGGCGGCGCAACAATGGATAAGAGTTCAGCCTGGAGCCACTAAACACCGGTAAAGAGAGGGGCGGCGAAGACCTGAAGCACAAAGACTTCAAGGCGGAAAAGGTTTTGATGATGAGCAAAGGTAGCCTCTTCGAAATCGTCTCAACTTGTCGCAGCCATGAGCTTTCTTCTACCAAGGAAACATCAGCTCCGTGTATATGGCGGAGAGAAATTATTGCCAAGGGAAGAGCTTCTTCAGATCTGAGAAATAGACGAGGCACGACANTCTAGATGAAGCTACAACCGGGGTTTGTAAGAGATGGGTATCAAACTGTAACAAAGCAGGTAGGATCTCCCTTACATAAAACTCTTGGCTATGGAGGTTAAGAAATTCCACACAAATTTGGTAGTCAGTTTGGCCCTGAGATATGGGGACAGACCCGAGCTTTCGATCTTTTGGCGGGAGATGGCATATGGAAGCAATGGGAACAAGTACCAAAGTCAACCAGACTTTCGGATAAGATACAACGTTAGCACTAAGCATTGCAGACAACCAAACACTCCTATGCCACTGGTCTCGACATAAATGATTCTCAAGCAAACCTGAAGCAACCAGATTTCTGCTACCGAGGAAACCTCGACTTGACCAAGCAAAGACAATAGGTACTAAAGAGTTTGAGCTTGACATATAATTTTCATGAACGGATCTGGGTAGGGAAGCTCTACAGCCAGATTTAATCTGTCGATTGGGAGCCAGCAATTTGAAGTGTTCACAAAGCAATACCAAGGGTGAATGTGGCAACAAGGTTTCACGGTAATGTATCTGAGACCATCTCAGGACACTCAGTTCACGACTCAAAAGAAGTCCTTCACCATAAAGATGGGAGAAAGGAATTAAATTCAGAGATGTCAATAGTAAGGAAAAGTACACGGACCTGGGCCGTAGCAATTGAGAACATGGATAGATGCTTTTGTTAATGGGCCAAAAGGTGGATGAGCCCAAATGTGAACAAAGGTCCAGCAGTGGAAACCTTAGGGGCTGTTATTGGAGATGTGATTTCTAAATCCATAAAAAATTGTAAATTCTAGAAATCAAAACACATGGATTTTGAAATAACATGTTTTATCCTTGGATTTGAATCCTTCTATTTTACACTTTCAAATCCATTCAAATCAATTTAAAACATAATGTGGATTTTGAAATCCAAAAACAAATCATTAAATGAATAACATAGGATTTTAACAAGTATTTGTAAATCATAGAACCAATAACACATCATTTTGATAAGTATTTTAAAATCAATGATTGAATAACACATGATTTTTGTCTGGATTTCCAAATCCATTAAAATCATAGAACCAATAACCCCCTCTTAGATTCTCGATGGTTGAGCATGGGTGGCGATGGTGTGGCGGCGCAACAATGGATAAGAGTTCAGCCTGGAGCCACTAAACACCGGTAAAGAGAGGGGCGGCGAAGACCTGAAGCACAAAGACTTCAAGGCGGAAAAGGTTTTGATGATGAGCAAAGGTAGCCTCTTCGAAATCGTCTCAACTTGTCGCAGCCATGAGCTTTCTTCTACCAAGGAAACATCAGCTCCGTGTATATGGCGGAGAGAAATTATTGCCAAGGGAAGAGCTTCTTCAGATCTGAGAAATAGACGAGGCACGACATATATTTGCTTCAGCAAAAGCTTTGGAGGGCGGTTTTGGGACAGAGTGAAAGTCACCGTGGGGCTCCCTCGCCGTTCATCTCCGGAGGAGGATTGATCTTTGATACTGCTCAACGGGATAACGAGGGTTTGAATAAAACTCATGAGTAAATGGAATTGATTGAGACAAGGTACATAACATAATTAGAAACAAGCAGAGCAAACGAACAAATGCGCAGGATAAACCAATATCCCGACACCGGCAAGCCGAAGCTTCACCGGCGTCGGAACAATCACTTTTGGATATTTTCTCGATATTTGGGTCAGAGGGAACTGTTATTTTGTTTTTCAAAATCTGTCAAATATATTATTTCAATATACAATTTAATTAATTTGTTCATTTAAAGAAAAATTAAAACCATTTAATATGTGAAAATAAATTTTCAGAAAAAAATTATAAAATGTGGGAGAAAGAGTTGTTGAGAATAGAATTCAACAACTACTACAATTATTGTAGTTACAAGATTTTTTTGTTGGGCCATTATCACATAATCCGAATGTCACATGGTTGGGGTTTCAGATCTTAATATCTAGCCATCAGCTTCCAAACTTCGAATCATTTCATCCATTAATGCTTGCTTACAAATATTTTTTTGTCATCATCTTATCAACCTATTTGACAACACAATACTATTACCAAACAAAGTGACTAAACAAGAGAAGCCACTTTTTCATTTCTCTTGTAGACAGAAATTAACCGTCGAGATCATTGTTTTTTTGTTTAATCATGTATAGCTACAATACAATATTACTTAATTTCTAGATTCAATGATATTTAAAAAATATTTTTGAGCGGAATGCGGGTATTTTTCTAGTAATATATATATAATTTTTTTTTTTTGTATGCCTGTTATTTAAAATTTTAGAAATATGTAGTAAACATATGGAGTTCACTCGAATGGAAGTTTAAAGGGCCTACGGTACTTAAAGTCTTTACATGTAATAGGCCTGAACTTAGCAACATCCGGATTAGCGTCCAGCATGCAATGGTCTGATGACCACATCCGGATTAGCGTCCACAAAAACAGGCTATGACATCCTCTGCTTTTCCTTATCCAGGATTGCTCTATGCAACACATTCTTGTACTTGCCATTGCTTAGCCTCTACAAAATTCCACAAAAATTTATCGGTCCAAATTAACTTCTCCTTTGACATATTTGAGACGAGAGAAACCACATAACGTCATTCTCGCTCCAAAAATATTATCTTCTCCTTTTAATTTAAGCCCCGTTTTTCGCCTTCTCTTATCCTTCTCAAATCTATCACATATAAGAAAAACCAACTTGGACACTAGAGTGAAGCCATGGAAGACGAGAGAAACCACAACACATCTTCTTCGTCTCTCCCCTCTTTGTGTAAGCAATTGGCGAGCCCAAATCTTGGGGGACGCATGGAACTGGACATTCCCGTCGTTGATCTAAGCGTTTCTGATGAAGAGTTCCTGGTGCATGAGGTGATGAAAGCGAGTGAAGAGTGGGGAATTTTTCAGGTGGTTAACCACGGGATTCCGGAGGAGCTGATGCGGCAGCTGCAAGTGGTTGGGAAGCAGTTTTACGACCTCCCGGAGGCAGAAAAGGAAGCAGTGGCGAAAGATGAAGGCATTGAAGGATACAAGAAGAACTATCTAGAAGGTGGTAAGTCTTGGGACGAACATCTGCTTCACAGACTCTCCCCACCCTCAATCATCAACTATAAGTATTGGCCTANTTCCAGAACTACAAATCTACAATATAAGTTGAAATTCCAGAGCTTCTAATGATTTACCAAGGCAAACCAATGTTTGGATTGTTTGGTTGGCAGAACTCAGTCACTTGCAGGAGATACACGATAATTTATATACGTACAAGATAGTTACGACCACCAATAAAATCGTGTAGTTACAATTTTTTATTGTCGGAACATTATCACAAAATGTCAGTGGGTGGTGCTTTCATTTTTTATATCGGCCATCAGCCTTTCAAGAATCATATTACTTTCTAGCCCAACGAAATCTCCCCACTTGCGGACTAATGATTGCTGACAACGTTGTTTTTTTTTTTTTTTTGTCAAACAATAACTTCCATTAAGCTAAACCCTAGTAAGAGGCGATTTCATACAAACAAGATTCAACATAAGCAAAAGGAAATAAAGATAAGGCTTCATGAGGTTTCCAAAGAGATTTTCAACTTGAAGAAGTTTAACAAAATATTTGAAAAATCTATTAGGACCAAGGTGGATTCGTCTTTGAAGTCGAGCTTCACGAAATCCTTGACCACCGGGTGATCATAAGCGGCTCTAGCGGATAACGCAATCGAGCTTGGAAAAGAATGTTTCACATGGGGAACACTTAGCAGGCTTCTCGCCAAACTAAGGGGGTTCAAGAGTGTTGGAATAACATCCTTCAAGCGTTTAGTTTCATACCTCATGACTCTAGATGAAGCTACAACCGGGGTTTGTAAGAGATGGGTATCAAACTGTAACAAAGCAGGTAGGATCTCCCTTACATAAAACTCTTGGCTATGGAGGTTAAGAAATTCCACACAAATTTGGTAGTCAGTTTGGCCCTGAGATATGGGGACAGACCCGAGCTTTCGATCTTTTGGCGGGAGATGGCATATGGAAGCAATGGGAACAAGTACCAAAGTCAACCAGACTTTCGGATAAGATACAACGTTAGCACTAAGCATTGCAGACAACCAAACACTCCTATGCCACTGGTCTCGACATAAATGATTCTCAAGCAAACCTGAAGCAACCAGATTTCTGCTACCGAGGAAACCTCGACTTGACCAAGCAAAGACAATAGGTACTAAAGAGTTTGAGCTTGACATATAATTTTCATGAACGGATCTGGGTAGGGAAGCTCTACAGCCAGATTTAATCTGTCGATTGGGAGCCAGCAATTTGAAGTGTTCACAAAGCAATACCAAGGGTGAATGTGGCAACAAGGTTTCACGGTAATGTATCTGAGACCATCTCAGGACACTCAGTTCACGACTCAAAAGAAGTCCTTCACCATAAAGATGGGAGAAAGGAATTAAATTCAGAGATGTCAATAGTAAGGAAAAGTACACGGACCTGGGCCGTAGCAATTGAGAACATGGATAGATGCTTTTGTTAATGGGCCAAAAGGTGGATGAGCCCAAATGTGAACAAAGGTCCAGCAGTGGAAACCTTAGGGGCTGTTATTGGAGATGTGATTTCTAAATCCATAAAAAATTGTAAATTCTAGAAATCAAAACACATGGATTTTGAAATAACATGTTTTATCCTTGGATTTGAATCCTTCTATTTTACACTTTCAAATCCATTCAAATCAATTTAAAACATAATGTGGATTTTGAAATCCAAAAACAAATCATTAAATGAATAACATAGGATTTTAACAAGTATTTGTAAATCATAGAACCAATAACACATCATTTTGATAAGTATTTTAAAATCAATGATTGAATAACACATGATTTTTGTCTGGATTTCCAAATCCATTAAAATCATAGAACCAATAACCCCCTCTTAGATTCTCGATGGTTGAGCATGGGTGGCGATGGTGTGGCGGCGCAACAATGGATAAGAGTTCAGCCTGGAGCCACTAAACACCGGTAAAGAGAGGGGCGGCGAAGACCTGAAGCACAAAGACTTCAAGGCGGAAAAGGTTTTGATGATGAGCAAAGGTAGCCTCTTCGAAATCGTCTCAACTTGTCGCAGCCATGAGCTTTCTTCTACCAAGGAAACATCAGCTCCGTGTATATGGCGGAGAGAAATTATTGCCAAGGGAAGAGCTTCTTCAGATCTGAGAAATAGACGAGGCACGACATATATTTGCTTCAGCAAAAGCTTTGGAGGGCGGTTTTGGGACAGAGTGAAAGTCACCGTGGGGCTCCCTCGCCGTTCATCTCCGGAGGAGGATTGATCTTTGATACTGCTCAACGGGATAACGAGGGTTTGAATAAAACTCATGAGTAAATGGAATTGATTGAGACAAGGTACATNATTATCTTCTCCTTTTAATTTAAGCCCCGTTTTTCGCCTTCTCTTATCCTTCTCAAATCTATCACATATAAGAAAAACCAACTTGGACACTAGAGTGAAGCCATGGAAGACGAGAGAAACCACAACACATCTTCTTCGTCTCTCCCCTCTTTGTGTAAGCAATTGGCGAGCCCAAATCTTGGGGGACGCATGGAACTGGACATTCCCGTCGTTGATCTAAGCGTTTCTGATGAAGAGTTCCTGGTGCATGAGGTGATGAAAGCGAGTGAAGAGTGGGGAATTTTTCAGGTGGTTAACCACGGGATTCCGGAGGAGCTGATGCGGCAGCTGCAAGTGGTTGGGAAGCAGTTTTACGACCTCCCGGAGGCAGAAAAGGAAGCAGTGGCGAAAGATGAAGGCATTGAAGGATACAAGAAGAACTATCTAGAAGGTGGTAAGTCTTGGGACGAACATCTGCTTCACAGACTCTCCCCACCTTCAATCATCAACTATAAGTATTGGCCTATGAATCCTCCCCAATATAGGTACGTACTTTTCCTAATATAATGGTAGTATGAGTTAGGCCCTGTTCGGGAGAGGGTCGCAGCGACAGCAACTGGAGACAGAATTTTTGTCTTTACTTCTCCTTCATGTGCTCTTCATCTGTTTTTCATCTCCCTTGAATTTCTGTCGCGGGACTTGGTTTTGAAAATTTTGGAATCGCTGGAATAAACAGCGACACTTTACAAGCTTTGTTTTGAAAGCAGCGTCCGTCGCTGGATTTTAAAAGCCACCGAGAGATTTTCAGATCTGTAACTTGTGTCTTCTTCTCCAGCATAAAAATATACTTTTGTTAGACTTTTCTAGATTATAGTTATAGCCCTTAAAATACTCATAATTACAAAACTAGCATATAAGAAAGAAAAAAAGATCAGTCGCCAGCTGCTGTCGCTGCGACATGCTTCCGAACAGGGCCTTAGTACTTCCGAACCAATTGATAATGATTAGATAACTTATGTTTTTTAGGTTATAATTTATTTCCTAACAAAATCTCAAAGTCGAAAGTTAGATTTCAATTGGTTGATATATTGGGACGTGGGGGGTTTCAGGGAGGTGAATGAGGAGTACACAAGGCATGTGAAGAAGCTAACAGAGAAAATTTTTGGTTTGTTATCAGAGGGATTAGGGTTACCGTCAGTGGCGTTGACGCAAAGTTTAGGTGGGGAAAAGGCAGAGTATTTGATTAGGGGCAATTACTATCCGCCGTCTCCAAAAGAAATAGGAGGTTCGGCGGCGCACACCGATCTAGGGGCAATCACACTTCTCATCCCCAATGAGGTTCCTGGACTTCAAGTCTTCAAAAACGAACAATGGTTTGACGTTGTATATCAACTCCGCTATGGTTGTTTTCATCGGCGATCAACTCATGGTACTCTTATTGATTCTGTTTTTTTTTTCTCTTAAGTTTTTATGATAAATAAAAATATATATGAGGTTAGAGTTGGGAACGGTTTAGGGGTTGATTTGTGGATTCAAAATTAATTGCAGAGGATGACCAACGGGAGGTTCAAGAACGTGTTTCACAGAGCGAAGTCGGATAAGGAAAGATTGAGGATTTCTTGGCCGATTTTTGTTTCGCCTAGGCATGATTTGTTGGTCGGGCCTTTGCCGGAGCTCACGGGAGACGAGAATCCTCCCAAATTCGAGATTTTAGTTTATCAAGACTATTTGCACCAAACGATGCAAAACTGGGCACTCGACAAGTTATACAATAAAGAATCCACTCTTCTGAAAACCCATTAACAAAGAATCCTTCAATACAATTATGATGTATTGTCAAAAAGTGTTCGTATCTTCTCTTTTTCTTTGTTTTGTTTGTTTCGTTTTCGAGTTACGTTCAATTCATTATCGTTCTTTGGAGTTTCATAACAAAAAAACAGATGAGAAGATATCATGAAGAATTGTTTCTTTCATGGGTTATATATTGCGTCTGCTTTAATAATGAGTGTTGAAGTATTCCTCTGATCATCAATTTACAGCATTGTGTGTTGTACATATTTTAATATAATCAAATTTGAATTGTAACGTTTTAACCGCATTATTTGTTCTGCGTTGATTTATTGTTTATTTTGTCTCTCGTCACGTGTGGATTTTCGAAAAGAATACAAAAACACACAAGACTCGTTATATTTCTAGATTCAATGATATTTAAAAGTATCTATAAAAATAGTTTTGAGTGTGATGCGGGTATTCTTCTAGGAATAGTATTATCTTTTACATGCCCATTATTTAAAAATTTAACAATATGAAGTAAACACACAAGAGACCAGACTCATAATTATATATGAGTTCACTCGACTGGAAGTTTAAGGAGTCTACGGTACTTAAAGTCCTTGCATGTAATAGGCTTGAACTTAGCGGGATTATCGTCGTTAATTAGCTCCGGCAACGGTCTGATGACCACATCAGGATTAGCATCCACAAAAATCGGCCATGACATCCTCTTCTTTTCCTTATCCACAATTGCTCTATGCAACACATTCTTGTACTTGCCATTGCTCAGCCTCTATAAAATTCCACAAAAATTGATTATTTTAAAAATTCAACTGAGGTTTCATTAAATCATTAAGAGACAGACAAACAAACCAGAATCTGATCGCCAATGTTGACGGTTATGGCAGTGGGAATGTAGTGGACATCGAACCAGCGATCGTCCTTGAAAATTTGGAGCCCTGAAAC
>NC_025695.1:47524953-47525778 GCF_000633955.1 Camelina sativa | reverse complement strand
TTCACTTTACTACCATGATCACTAATCAGTCACCTACTACCTTACGCAAATCCTTTATATATCAAATCAAAAACTACAAGTCTACAACAAAAAAACGTTGTTTGTGTCATTAGACTAATGATTTTAGAAAGTCTTTTTTCCCCCGTTTGAAATGATTATTATATTATACATATAAGTATACAACTCAATAAATCATTACATTAAAAGGAAACAAAAGAAAAGTCCCAAGCTCTACCGATGAAACAAAAGATAAACAAAATTCATCTCACTACAGAATGTCCCCAAAATAGAAGATTATGAAACTAGACTCAGGGGTGGGTTATATAGAACATTCTAGATCCTACTGAGGACCCTCTCGGCCGCAGCAATCGTGAACTCTATATCCTTGGGACATGCATGGCGGTTTCAGGGAGGTGAATGAGGAGTACACAAGGCATATGAAGAAGTTAACAGAGAAGATTCTTGGTTGGTTATCCGAGGGATTAGGGTTACCTTGTGTTGCGTTGACGCAAAGTTTCGGTGGCGAAATGGCAGAGTATGTGATTAGGGTCAATTACTATCCGCCATCTCCAAACTCGGAATTGGCCTTAGGAGCCGCGGTGCACACCGTGCAATCACACTTCTCGTCCCCAATGAGGTTCCTGGACTTCAAGTCTTCAAGGATGAACAATGGTTGGACGTCAAGTATATCAACTCAGCTGTGGTTGTTATCATCGGCGATCAACTCATGGTCTCGTTGATTATGTGTTTTTTTTTTTTTTGGTCCTTTAGTTTTTATGAAAAATATATATATATATATATATATATATATATATATATATTTTT
>NC_025695.1:47523818-47524883 GCF_000633955.1 Camelina sativa | reverse complement strand
ACATCGAACCAGCGATCGTCCTTGAAAATTTGGAGCCCTGAAACTTCGTTGGTGACGATGATCGCGATCCCGATGATATCAGTGTGCTCTGGTACTCCCAGAGTCAAATCCGGTTTGGGGTCAGGAGGGTAGTTGTTGATCCTCATTACATACTCGGTCGATTCGCCGCCAAGACCTTGTATCAAAGCCTCACGTGTTAGCCCTAGTCCCTCTGATAAATACCCCAAAAACCTCTCTGATAGCTTCTTAGTCTCCTTTGTGTACTCCTCAATCACTTCCCTAGTATTGCCATGTCCCAACAATCAAACGGATGATAAATGGCTAACATAGAAACGTATCAACAGAATGAATTGGATACGAAAAGAGGGAATAAAGGTGATGAAAAGTTTTTATTTTATTTTCTAATATTTTCATGTTTTAAAAACGTAATGTTTTTTTACTTTTTACTAGTTAAATCATTTAGTAACTCTTATTATTCATATGGCATACAAGTCAATTATTTCTTTCAAAATTTAACGTAAAATAGATCTTAAAATACTTTAGCCTATGCTATTGGTTCCCAAACTAGCTATGCAATTTATTTGTAGCCAAAGATTAGCTTGTACCTGTATTGAGGAGGATTTTTGGGCCAGTAACTAAAATTGATACACGAGGGTGGCCAGATTCTGTGAAAAAGATTCTCGGCCCAAACTTCTCCTTTGACATACTTGAGATTCGTGGTGTAACCTTCAAAGTCTTTGGAGCCAGCTTGTTTGGCTACGGCATTCTTCTCTGTCTCCGGGAGATCAAAGAACTGTGCACCAACCTCTTTCAACCGCCCTATCAGATCCATCGGGATTCCATGATTAACCACGTGAAAAATCCCCCACTCTTCGCTCGCTTTCACCACCGCACGAGACACTTGCTCTTCGTCAAGGTTGCTTAGATCGACTATTGGGATCGTCTCGGCCAGAAGAGATGTGTGTTGGTCTCTCTCGACCTCCATTATTGTTGCTGAAAATAATGGGGAGGTGAGAGGTATATTATAAGTTTGAATTTGTGAAAGTTTGTGATGAGTAGCACAGG
>NC_025695.1:47519232-47522102 GCF_000633955.1 Camelina sativa | reverse complement strand
GTATGGTCGTGCGTTGAATATTTAAGTGATTGTGATGATATTGATAAGTGGTTGTAATAATTGAATATTTAAGTGGTTCAGTGGTTGTATCTTGGATATTCACGACGAACACAACACTGTCAACTTTTTGACTGACAATTTCTTGCCTTCATTTAACACATTCATAGCGACAGATACAANCAGTACGGTTTTTCAACCTTATTTGTTTGTTATATTTGTCACGCGTGTTGTTTGAACAATACAATATTATTTTGTTTATGCACAAAAGTATTCACTACATTACCTANTATTCTCACCGTCTAAAGAGAGACCTCGTGGTTTTGAGTCCAGCACACAAATTTTTATGATGCTAAAAAATGGAACTCGTTTTAATATCAGCATAAAATGTGATCTCGAAAGTAAACTAAATTTATATAACAAAATATATAGAACTGCTAAAGTTCTCATATTTTCAGGAAATCAAATCGCAAAAGGATTTACATGTTTCACTTTTTGGTAGGTGAAATGGAATTTTGAAATTTTGTTGTCTCACTTGCGGGTCAAATCTTATTTTGCGTTGCATACTTCTCCTTTGATTATTTTTAGTTAAAAATTAAAACAGTTCAAAAAGTCATATTTGGTTTCAGCTGGCCGTCTGGTTTTGGTTTGGTTCGGTTCATATATCAACATATGAAATTTATGTTACAAAAAATCTTTGATGAGAGCCAAACCAAACAAGGTTCATAAATCAAAAAGTGTGTACCATCATTCCTGATAATCAGAAGAGATCCAAAAGATATGTTTTTGATCAAGAAGAACAACAATTTTTCATATGACAAATTCCTCCTATTTGGAAACATCTAAAAGATACATATATTCACCAGGGAGTTTTCTCAAGCTTGTTGATCCCTCTGTAACTTCAGTTGGCACTCTTCAGCCGGGCAATGAGCTCATCCTGCAAGACCAGTCAAGTTACATGAGAGCCTAGATAAACAAACCAGATTGAGGAGCTCCAAAAAGTTTTAACAGGGATTTCAATTAAAAAGATGGACTTGCCTTTCTTCCTTTAGTTGGGAGGCCTTTCTCCTTGAGAAGGGTACGGAGCTTCTCTACAGTCAAAGACTGGAAGTCTTTTTCGCCAGTGCGACTGCTTGATCCTTCTGTGCAGATCAAAACATATTCTATTTTAATCCAAGTAACATGTGATCTTCTTGAATATTAAATCAGATGCAATTGAAGAACAGAAGAGGTGACCTTGTCTAGATACATTAGCAGCTCTCTTAGCTGGGTTTCTGTCGTCCAGAGCCCNAATGCATCTGATAATCCGGCGACTCCTAATTACTTTTTACACTGTATCCATTTCTCACCCAGAGAGAAGATGAAAAGATTGCTGCAAGAAACTGTGTCTAAGAAAACAATGCAAAGAAAAAACAAAATGGGAGCTTTTGGATAAGTAAATACCTGGGGGAGATGTGTCATGCTCACAAATGTAGCCCGTAAGCTTCCCTGAAACCCTTACACAAAAGAAAGTTACTAACTAAATGTATCAATTCAGCATCAACAGCGATGAAACAATTTCATGAAAAGATTCACTAGCCGGGCAAGCTACCAAAAATCTAAGATTATGCCAAGTAAACTGCATTCACAGGAAAGATAGGAAGGATCTATCAACAACGAAATTGGCAAACTAGAGAGTGTAATCAAAGTGCAATATAACGGATTAAAAAAACCAAAAGCATTTCATTCCGAGTCCAACTTTTTATGGCAGCACATCGATACAGACTCAAAGATATCTCTGTTTTCAACTTAAGTGAAGTACAGTTAAACAAGATAAGATCGATACTCAAGAACCTGAAGCAGTCAATTCATATCATCATCATCATCATCATCATCATCATCATTACACAATTCGATTAACAAAATCTCAAAGCTTTAAAGCAAACTTAAATCTTCATGGCAAACTGGCAAAATCCAAAGAAAAAGCAGAAACTTTTGAGCATACTAACAAGCATAATAAAGTGTGGGAACCTTAACTCAAAATCTTCACAATAACCCATCAGACTGATTACATTCTACCCAAAAAAAAAAAAAACAAAAAGATCTGGGAACTAGAATCGAGTGAGCAAGATCTGAATCATCAGTACCAATGATTTATTTTATTATTTATTTATTTTTTTTTCAAAACCAAATTTGAATAAGCATAATAACAAAAGCCAATCACTTTCTTCAATCCAAAAATCCAGAATAAAAAAAAAGTAGGTCTTAAACTAGTAACAACAACAAAAATTGGCGGAAAAGAGTTAGTTAGTTAATTCGAAGTAAATATTACCGGATTGGATGAGACCACTGTAGAAGAAGACAAGAAACCGCGTGAAGGAAGGTCAGTCAGAAACTTTGAAGCAGTTTCATCAGAAGCTTCAGGTGGCTGCGACGATGACGCTTCCATTGCCAAAATCCACTGATAAAACCCCTACCCCAGGCTTGATGATTATGAACCGAGAAAGAGAGAAGGACGAAGAGCAGAGAGAGCGAATCCGCTAAGACAAATTACAGCGAGAGAGACAGAGAGTCGCCGTGCCGAATAATACCGCGATTGCGTCTATTCGACAGAGATATGGGCCTTACTGGGCCTTAAAAATGTTTAACTACCGATACAAGGTTTCTTTTTCTTTTGAAGTGTTTGTTAGTTAGTCGCCTAGCTGCTTGTTAAATCCGATTGATTACAGATTATACTATCATTTTGATCTATACAACAAAAGGTAAATCTTTGAGTTTGCATGAGATTTTCAATCTCTACAAACCTATCATCTTGGTGAACCCTTAAAAAAAAACATATTTCTCTCTGTAAAATTACCATATTCGTAGCAAGACTCCAACAAAAAAAATTCGCC
>NC_025695.1:47517177-47518897 GCF_000633955.1 Camelina sativa | reverse complement strand
TTCTTCAATCCAAAATCCAGAATAAAAAAAAAGTAGGTCTTAAACTAGTAACAACAACAAACATTGGCGGCAAAGAGTTAGTTAGTTAATTTGAAGTAAATATTACCGGATTGGATGAGACGACGGTAGAAGAAGACAAGAAACCGCGTGAAGGAAAGTCAATCAGAAACTTTGAACCAGTTTCATCAGAAGCTTCAGGTGGCTGCGAAGATGACGCTTCCATTGCCAAAATCCACTGATAAACCCTAGCCCAGGCTAGATGATGATGATGAATCGAGAAAGAGACAAGGAAGAAGAGAAGAGAAGAGGAGAGAGAGAGAGAGAGAGAGAGAGAGAGAGCGAATCCGCTAAGACAAATTACAGCGAGAGCACCGTGCCGAATAATACCGCGATTGCGTCTATTCGACAGAGATATGGGCCTCACTAGGCCTTCAAAAAGTTTAACTAAACCAGAAATACAAATTACCTTCATCTCCCGATACAAGGTTTCTTCAATTTTTCTTTTGAAGTGTTTGTTAGTCGCCTAGCTGCTTGTTAAATTCGATTGATTACAAATTATACTATCATTTTGATCTATACAACAAAAGGTAAATCTGTCTCAAACTCATCAACAGAGGCTGAATACAGAGCTCTCACTGCTACGGCTCATGAGATCACCTGGCTTTCCTTTCTTTTGCGTGACCTGCGAATACCTCAACAATTCCCTACTCTGCTCCAATGTGATAATCTCTCATCAGTATACTTAAGTACAATCCAGCTCTTCATAAAAGAACTAAGCACTTCGATACTGATTACCGTTATATTAGGGAGCAAGTAGCATGGGGACACATTGAAACACAGCATGTACCTGCACGCCTTCAACTAGCTGATATTTTCACAAAGTCGTTACCAAAGAGAGAGTTCGAGGATCTCAGAGCCAAACCTGGTGTTGGTGTTTCACCCACCACAAGTTTGAGGGGGAATATAAGTAATATATGTGAGATGGGCCACAAATCAGTTCAACAAGAAAGAAGCCCACTGAAGTCCAGTCAACACTCTCAAGTGAAGACAAGGTTGACTGTACCTGCAACACCTCCTCTGCTCCATAACAAATTTGGTGTCTTACAAGATAAGGATGATGACCAGCTTGCATAGCTGTTAGCAATGACTCATCCTATTCTAGATGGTCTAACAACTAAAGGATAAATATGACAAAAGGCCCACTAGATGAGACCTGGCCTTTACTGGACTATAAAAATAAATTTAACGATGTCGTAAGTCCACACCTTTACTGGATTTCACTGAAGCCCATTAGCTTGGTGTATATAAAATGAAAGAAACCCTACTCCGGATCGAGGGAATTGTGTCTGTTATTAGATTTTTAGGGTTAGAGGGATGAGCAGTCGCGTCTCAAGGAGGTGGGAGGAACCGGCGAAGGCTGCTAAAATAGCGGTATGGTGGGACATGAAGGACTGTCCGATCCCAGAGGGTTATGATGCTCGTCTCTTCCGTCCGAGTTTAGAAGCGGCATTCAAGAGTGTTGGCTACTCTGGTCCTGTCTCCATCACTGCCTATGGCGACCAAACACAAACCCCTGATCACATCCTGCGAGTGCTCTCTTCCACTGGAGTCGCTGTTGCACATACCAGACCCGGTAAGTCCAAATTTTATCGATCTCTGGAAATTTCCTCTATATATTTAAACTGGAAGTAGCACTGACACGGGAACTGGTTCGGTAGTA
>NC_025695.1:47451370-47516056 GCF_000633955.1 Camelina sativa | reverse complement strand
TGACACGGGAACTGGTTCGGTAGTATCCTCACTCTTTTTTGTGTGTGTTTTGCTCTGTTCTGTTTATTTCTTTTATTTAATAAACTCCCAAATAATAATTAGTAAAATAATTTAGCAAACGCTTAATAAGTTAAAAGCTGACTTAATCCTTTTTTTTTTCCTTGGTACTTTCTGGAACAGAAAGCACATTTAACCTCACTTTTTGTGTTTTTGCTCTGTTTTGTTTTGGTTAAGCAAACGGTTAATAAGTTAATTTAGCTAAAGTAATCCTTTTTTTCCCTCTGTACTGGAACAGAAAGCACAAATCACTCATGTATGCGGATATGGTGGAATGGCGAGGTAAAAATCCTGCTCCGGCTTCAATGATGATCATATCCAATCAGGTGCACACTGTCTTCGCTTGGGATCTGGCCCGGCTACAACAACGGACGCTATACAACCTTTTTCTTGTTTATCCAATCGAGTATCGGTTTATGACAATCCTGAAAACTTGTAGAGAGTGGGTTTGGGAAAGATTACTAGGGTACGCGGATGATGAGACCAGAAGCGCACCACTTGTTCAGGAGAAGCGCAGTGACACGGGCGAGTTATCATCTGCCACGCTTTACTGCAAATCTTGCAACTTCGATTCCCAAAGCCCTGAAATTTTCAGGAAGCATCTCTCGAGTTATAAGCATAAACGAGAAGTACGTATCCTCTATCTATCTCTCTCTCTATATATATATACTTGTATATCATCAATTGTTTCATTGTCTACTACATATTTTGAGCAACTACCTCTGTTTCCACTCTCTCTGTCAAGCAGGAGGATATAGACCCTACGGAGACAGCAGTTGACTGTGTAACAGAGGAGTGGGCAAAGGAATACCCGGCGACGCCTGAATACGCGACAGCTCAAATAGCGGTGTGGTGGAACTTGTTTCAATGTCCGATCCCCAAGGGATATGATGCTCGTCGGGTCCGGCCGAGTTTAGAAGCGGCATTCAAGAATCTTGGCTACTCTGGTCCTGTCTCCATCACTGCCTTTGGCGACCTAAACCGTATCCCTGATCACCTCCTGCGAGGGCTCTCTTCAACTGGAATCAATGTTGTGCATTCCTGTTACGGTTAGTCCATTTGGTTATCCATCTTTGGAATTTAGGGCGGTTTAAAAATATTCATCGTCTATGCCTACTGATCAATAGCTGCTTTCCTTTGTTGAAACAGCTAACACATGCACTGTAATTTATGAAGATATCGAGATTTGGGTAGATTCTAATCCTCCTCCGGCTACTATAATGGTCATAACGAATAGTTTGGAACCGGTCTATTCACCTTGTCTTGTCACGCTACTACAAGTGCACAAACACAAGCTTTTTCTGGCTTATTCAAGGAGGCCTCGCAAAATGTCTGCCCTGCTCACTTCTGCCGAGTGGCTCTGGGAAAGCTTACTTGCAGGTGTTTATTTGTCTGTCCTCTCATCGATCATCCATCCAGTACTGTTTGACATAACCATTAAACTAATTACGATAATTTCTTTTCCACAGTTTCAGAGACAAAAAAACACGTTCTTCAGAAGTGCAGTACAAGTCAAAGTTTATCCACAGAGGCAAGAAAACACGTTCTTCACAAGTGCAGTACAAGTCAAAGTTTTGCCACAGTTTCAGAGACAAGTGTCCACGTTCCTCACAAGTGCAGTAAAAGTGAAAGTTTTCCCACTCTTTCAGAGGCAAGAAAACACTTTCTGAATTGCAGTGAAATTGAATTTTTATGCACAGTTTCAGAGACCAGAGTACACGTTCGTTCAGAGTTAAAAAGCCACGTTTATCAGAAGTTCAGTGAAAGTGAATCTACCTCAGTATTTTATTGCGAAGTTTGCTTCTGTTATTACGAAAGCCTTGATGATTTCAGGACGCATCTCTCAAGAGAAGAACATACGCGACGAGTAAGTATCCCTCTCTCTCTCTCTCTGTCTCCTTGTGTCATAGTTAACATTGTTTCATTGTTTAACTGTTTCCACTCTCGTCGTCAAGCAGGATGGTCGTTTTATTGGGTATTTTCAACCCAAGGAGAATGTTCATTCGGCCGAGTACGATCCACAGGCTTGGCGAGAGGCAAGTTTTTTTGTTAATGTTAAACTTAAAGATTTGTTGCTAAAAGGCCCTAAAACATTAAAGTGTGCTTCTTGATTCTGTCGTAGAGACAGATTAAAAAAAAAAAAGTCCCATGTTTAATTCGTATACAATGTTGTAGGTACACGAGATGAGACGTAAGTTGAAGAAGCAAACTAAATCAGCCGAGTACGATCGATGGCATTGGCTCCGACAGGCAAGTTTTTTCTTAAACGAAAACTAAATATTTTCAACAGATAGATGCGATTTCTCATAAAAACAGTTGGGGTCCCCAAATGTGGAAATAGAAAGCATGTAATTGGTTTACTGGCTCTGTTTTGTTGCTACAAAGGCCCTAAAACATTGAAAAAAAAAAAAAAGAGTGCTTCTAGATTCAGTAGAAGGGACTGAGATAAATAAATAAAAGTCCCATGTTTAACCAAATGCTCATGTTTCATTATTTGATATGTTGTAGGAAAAACGTAGGAAAGCATTCCGGACGATTTTTCCTCTTCGTTTACGTCTTACTAATCGTGGACGTAGTAGACCTCCACGAAAATCTCAAACCTGCAAGAAAGAGTAATGTATTTATAAATATATATATTAGTAATTTAAAATTCAACAGAGTGAACTGGATACGAAAACGAAATAATAAACGTGATGAATTGTTTTTATTTTATTTTCTAATGTTTTCATGTTTTTAAAATGTATTTTTTTTTTTTTTTTACTTTTTACTAATTAAATCATTCAGTAACTATTCACTTGACATACAATTCAATTATTTCTTTCAAAATTCAACGTAAAACAGTTAGATCTTAAAATTCTTTAGCCTATGCTATTTGTTCCCTAACTAGCTATACAATTTATTCGTAGCCAAAGATTAGTTAGTACCTGTACTGAGGAGGATTTTTGGGCCAGTAACTAAGATTGATACACGAGGGTGGCCTGATTCTGTGAAAAAGATTCTCGGTCCAAACTTCTCCTTTGACATACTTGAGATTCGTGGTGTAACCTTCGAAGTCTTTGTAGCCAGCTTGTTTGGCTACGGCATTCTTCGCCGTCTCCGTGAGATCAAAGAACTGTGTACCAACCTCCTTCAACTGCCCTATCAGATCCATCGAGATTCCATGATTAACCACGTGAAAAATCCCCCACTCTTCGCTCGCTTTCACCACCGCACGAGACACTTGCTCTTCGTCAAGGTTGCTTAGATCGACTATTGGGATCGTCTCAGCCAGAAGAGATGTGTGTTGGTCTCTCTCGACCTCCATTATTGTCGCTGAAAATAATGGAAGGTGAGAGGTATACTATAAGTTTAAATTTGTAAAGTTTGTGATGAGTGCACAGGCCAGTCCGGTTTTGCAACCTTATTTGTTTGTTTTATTTGTCACGCCTATTGTTTGAATAATACAATATTATTTTGTTTATGCACAAAAGTATTCACTACATTACCTAATCATCTACTAACTTTGCAATTTTTGTTTATTTATGATATTTTCAGTACACAAAACATTCACTTTACTACCATGATCACTAATCAGTCACCTACTATCTTACGCAAATCCTTTACATATCAAATCAAAAACTACAAGTCTACAACAATAAATAAAAACGTTGTTTGTGTCATTAGGCTAGTGATTTTAGAAAGTCTTTTTTCCCCCGTTTGAAATGATTATTGTACGTATAAGTATACAACTCAATAAATCATTAGGAACACAACATAAACCATTACATTAACAGGAAACAAAAGAAAAGTCCCAAGCTCTACCGAGTACCGATGAAACAAAAGATATACAAAATTCATCTCACTACACAATAATTATTTCATCCGTTCATCAACCCCTACATAATGTCCCCAAAATAGAAGATTATGAAAATAGACTCAGGGTTGGGTTATAGAACATATTCTAGATACTACTAAGGACCCTCTCGGCCGCAGCAATCGTGAACTCTATATCCTTGGGACTGTGAGCCAAGCTCGTAAACCCGGCCTCGAACTGAGACGGTGCAAAGTAAACACCTTCTTCCAACATTCCCCTGAAAAACCTACCAAACTTCTCGGTGTCGCTCTTCTTTGCATCTGCAAAGTTGTAGACCGGTCCTTCTGCGAAAAAGAAACCGAACATACCACTTATGTAACCACCGCACATTGGATGCCCTGTTTTCTTTCCTGCTTCTAAGATTCCGTTGCTTAGCTCCTTTGTGATCTTGTCCAAATACTCGTATGTTCCTGGCTGTTGTAGCCGCTTCAGCGTGTGAATCCCTGCGGTCATTGCCAGTGGATTACCACTTAGAGTCCCAGCTTGGTACATCGGTCCTGCTGGCGCAACCTACAAAGAAAAGAACACAAACATTGTTTATATATATAGTTTTGAAAACCAGAAAACAGAACGGCCACCACCAAGTTTCAAAGCTTCTTATAAGTATAGAGCCAATTCTCACCATCTCCATAATATCACGTCTCCCACCGTATGCTCCCACGGGAAGACCCCCACCAATGATTTTTCCAAGAGTTGTTAGATCAGGCGTGATTCCAAAGTATTCTTGGGCACCACCATAGGCTAAACGAAAGCCTGTCATGACTTCATCGAAGATGAGAAGAACACCGTTGTCTTTTGTGAGCTGGCGTAAACCGTTGATGAACTCCGGTGTTGGAGGGATGAATCCAGAGTTACCAACAACAGGTTCGAGAATAACCGCGGAGATCTCGCCTTTATGAGCCGCAAAAAGCTTCTCAACAGCTTCAAGATCGTTGTATGGAGCAGTCAACGTATCTGAAGTAGCTGCTTTAGGGACACCAGGTGAGTCCGGTAGCCCTAAAGTAGCAACACCACTACCAGCTTTAACAAGGAAGGCGTTAGCGTGACCGTGGTAACACCCTTCAAACTTGATGAACTTCTCTTTGTTAGTGAAGGCTCTGGCGAGACGGAGCACACCCATACAAGCTTCAGTACCAGAGTTGACAAAGCGAACCATTTCAATGCTTGGAACAGCTGATATAACCATCTCAGCTAAAACATTCTCTAAGAGACAAGGAGCACCAAAGCTTGTTCCTTTCTTCATCGTCTCACCTAAAGCCGCGAGTACCTCATCATCAGCATGACCAATAATAGCTGGTCCCCAAGATCCAACGTAGTCAATGTACTCATTACCATCAATGTCCCACATCTTACAGCCTTTAACTGAATCGATCAAAACTGGTTGACCACCAACGGATTTGAAGGCTCGAACAGGGGAATTCACACCTCCAGGCATTAGATTCTTTTCATGAGATTAACAAAAAAAGATCAATTTTTTTCCATTAGTCAAGGATTATATAAGGTAACACACATTCGAATCACGAAGAAACAAAACTAATTGAAATTCGAAAAGAGACAACTTTGCATTCTGAACTAAGAAGGATTGATCATTCTGCGGTGACTATAATCTCCGAAATCAATGATTTAGAATCAATCAAATCGAAAGGGAGAAATCAATATACCTTGGCAGCATTGAAAGCTTCCTCTGATTTCTGAAGAGTGAAACTTTTCTTCTTCTCGTCGACGGAAACAGACATCTTGATGCAGCATCGGTTAGTAGAAGAAGAAGAAGCTCTCTTGGAGATCTTCGAGGAGCACGAAAACCCTAGAGCAGTTCCCGATCCTGTAAGCGTCGCCGACATCTTTGCTCTGAAAGTCGCGGTCGGAGTTGTTGGTAATCCAATGTAAGTGGGTGGGGCTTTTCTTATTCTGAGAGGAAGCAGAAGAGTCAACAAGATAAGGCCGATGCCCAGCCACCGGGTTTTTTATATTTCCCCAATTATACCCGGGTCGGGTTACCAAAGTCTCTCCAATCATTTATTTTATATTTCTCGTATTTTATTTTGAAAATTTGAGCTTGATTATGTTATTTGATTTATGATACGTTAGTGCTTTTCAAAATATGGATTTTGAGAGAAATTTAAAAATAATCTTGCAAATGAATGGTTCTTTTTCTATTAAGTATTAACCATGAAATTTCGGAATTTAGACAATCCTTAGTATTAATATTTTGGCTAGATATGATCATTTATTTTGTAATTGATCTTTATATGTATTACTAGATTTATAATCCACACGTTGCGCGGGACTATACTTTTTATTGTTATTTATACGAACTGTTAAATATAATTATAACTATCCAATATTAAAATAAAAATCTGTATATATGTCAAATTTATTTTATTAAGCAATATATAACTTTTATTTCTTTTAATATTTTTCACAATTAATTTTTTTTTCCTGTATACACTCATCATACTTACATCTACTCTCTTTTCACATTTTATTGTCTCACTTGTAATATATTGATTATGAAGACATATCATAAATATTTTTTTATATTTTTCATCTTTCTATACTTTTTTTAATCGGCTGAGTGATCATTAATTAGTAACATAGACGTAAAGAAATCTTATAGAATATATCCACCATTTGTCGCAAAGTTTCTTTGATAATGTTGTACTACACGTATATATTGCTTTCTAGTAATGATTCTCATAATTGGACTTGTTTCTATCCATAAACATCATATTATAACTTAAATATTACATTTTTATCTTAAATTGTTTGAAAAAAAATTATGTTCACATATATATATATATATATTTTACTTAAAATATATATATATAGTCTATTATGTTTCTACTTTTTATATAGTGTTCTTTTAATTTAATTCTCCTAAATCTACAAACTCATAAGATTCATCTAACTTTTAAATATGTGTACTTATGCAAAAATATAACTCTTTTTAATTTTTAATTAAAAAATTCTACAATCTACCACTACTATTATAATTGTTTCTATTACAAATAGCTTTCGCAATTTCTTCTTAGTATTTTCCACTATTCTTTTTTTGGTGTGTGTGATGTTCATAATAAGTTTTCTTTAATATGCTTTATTTCAAGTAACCTTATACATTTCTCTTAAATATACACATATTTAATTTTTGACCACTTGATTAATATTTTCTCCTTTTTTTGGATATACCTTTGTTTAACAAATTTCACCATTTTTCAATTTTGAAAACGATAGATAATATTGATCATTCAAACTATTTTAATTATTTATATTATTTAGAATTCTAAATAATAATATGCACCAAATCCTTCTGGCTTTAATCGGTAACATAAATTTATCATTTAACACTAACAACAAAGTCTCAAGTTTTAATATATATATATATATATATATATTATTAATTATATTATACTATAATTGAAAATAATAATATATACCAACTTTTAATCTAATTTAACACCAAGAATTGAATAACCTCTTGATTTAAAAAAACCTTTAAATTTTTGTGTTTGTTTTTGGGGAAAAAAACTCTTATTTTCTTTATCTTAATAAATGTAAATCTTGAAAGTAATTGTTTTTTCATTAAATATATGATAGCTCTATTTTCTCCTCTTTCTAGTTTTTTACAAATATTTACACAATTATTATATATTATGATAGAAATAACTAATTTTAGATTTATGTAATCTCTGTTCATATTTTGATATTTTTTTTTGTTGTATTTTTTTTTTCATTTCATTTTTATTTTACATTTTATTTTAAATTATTGTTTTTATAATAGTTAAAATATTTAAAAATGAGTAAATTAATTGATGCATTAGTTTTAGATTTTATGGACTTTAATTATGTGGATTAATTTATTAAAATTAGAAATAGGAAGTGATGAAGTGGATGAATAAGAAGAGAGAAAAGCTAACTTTATATATATAGATATACGACACAAGTATTTGTAATATCACAATACGTCATCGTTCATCATTATTTGTTTTTAAAATTATGATCAATTCAAAGACATACATAGACCATGCATGAATAAGATTTATTCTTTTTTTTATATATATATATAACAAAAAATAAGATTTATTCATATATCCATAAGTCCTTGGAACACTTTCATAGCTGAACCAGGAAGTCCAAGCAACACATTGATACTCTTCGTGTCACTGCCACATGGCAAGAACATAATCACTTCCTTCTCAGGTAAACCAACCGGTTCACCCCAACCGAAATCCTTGGTATGAAACGACAGTTTTGACCACGACGTGATCAGAAGCGTAGCCGTTAGGCTCGGCCTAGCCCGAGTCACCTCGAAGTAATCAATCGCTGACCTCATGAAACCGTCGTTGACCATTTCAACGGCGTTTTTAACCAAGCCCACAGAATGAGAAAGAGGGTTTAAGGTTACTTCACCTGCCGTTGTAACGCAATAAGTGAACACTGAACACAATCCCGTTTCCGGAGTATCCTCTAGGAAGTTCCAGAACAAATCTCGACCGTCCGTCTGCAGCAAACAGAAGTTTTATCCGTTGATCAGGTTTAAGCCCTAGAGCTTGACAACGAGCTCTCCATAGAAATCCGGTTAGGGTTTGAAAAGTGGTGGATCTCGTCTCTGCCATGATCTTGAGCCTCTCGAGTTTTTCGGGTCCGAAGAGGAAGGATTTGTAGACGAGTTTCTCGTCGGAGTAGAGTTTTCCCGTGTCGGATATGTCTTGTAGGTCCTCGAACTCGTTGTGTGGGAAATCGATCTTTGGAGGAGTTCTTGGTCGGAGGAAGTGTGCGGTCACAACAAGTATGATTCGTTTGTTTTTTTACCAGACTGATCCCATCTAAAATTGGGCAGATGTGATACTGCTATTTCAAAAACTCAAAATTTTATCTGGTGTATAAACATAATTTTGTTAAAACCGCAGAAGTCTATGTAAAGGGGACTATTATGTTGATTACGTTTATTTCACAAACAAGGTCGCATCTGGATGATAGCTTTTCTTTAAATATAAAGATTCTTTCGATAACGATATATTGTGATTTAGTAGCATTAGTAGAATATTGTATAAATAAATAGCATTAGTTGTACCATCCCTATAGGCTATAGTTTGTTTATTGAATGTAACTTGGTGTCAAGAAAAACTGAATTTTCTTCTCCATCAAATCCAAAATTTCATCAGGTCATTCTTTTTTTTTTAACCTACAAAAGTTTCAAGTTCACCATTCCGTTCATGATACAACAAGCCACAAATCGGTAAAACAAAGAAGTAAAATTCCCCACAGTATCTGGCTATCAAATAAAACAAGGATTAATAAACCTAACAGGTAACAGCTACACAAGAAGAAAAAGACACTTAAACTACATAATGAGAGTCAGACTATAGAGATTACACAAAGTACAAAGTAGAGATTCGACACACTCTGATTCACACAAAAGTTGTGTCACAATTGCTGCTTTCCTTCACATCAGATTTTGAGAAGAGAAACAAAACTCCCAACCTTAATCCTTTTTCTCTTCTTCTTCCTTCTCTTCGTCACTTTCAGCCTCGTCTCCCTCTCCTTTTTCTTCTTCCTTCTCTTTGTCACTTCCAGCCTCAGCTTTTTCCTCTTCATCATCTTCATCATCAGTCATTGCATTTATGGCATCTGTGATCACATCCTTCACCTCTGGTTTTCTATGTGACAGTTCCACACCGAAATGTTCGCCTGACGTTATCACAAACAGCATATGTTAGCAAACAGATCCTGAACATTTGTGGAAAGTATAAACACAAATTGCGAAATAAATAATAAAACCAAAAACCAAGAACATACTTAGCTTCTGCAGAATATCTGATAGTGTTGCCTGTTATTAAGAAAAACAAATTGTGTGAGAACATCTATTCAAGGTTTTTAGACCATTCCATTATATTCAAATTTGGGATAATCAAACCATCTTACCGTATTGAAGTCTACTTCCTTCAGAATTTTGGACACCACTTCAAGCATCTCTTCTCTGGTAGGCTCTTCTTTGGCTTTGCCTTTCTTAGTGGCTTTTCCTGTATCCAATCCATGAAAGAAGATAACAAATAATAAAGGAGTCAGATGGAATAATTTCTTTAAAAACATAAATCAAACGAGTCTAAGCATCAGAAGCGGCTGAGAATGGTTGTAACCTTTCTCTTTAGATCCCTTAGCCTGTGGCTTNATCATCAGTCATTGCATTTATGGCATCTGTGATCACATCCTTCACCTCTGGTTTTCTATGTGACAGTTCCACACCGAAATGTTCGCCTGACGTTATCACAAACAGCATATGTTAGCAAACAGATCCTGAACATTTGTGGAAAGTATAAACACAAATTGCGAAATAAATAATAAAACCAAAAACCAAGAACATACTTAGCTTCTGCAGAATATCTGATAGTGTTGCCTGTTATTAAGAAAAACAAATTGTGTGAGAACATCTATTCAAGGTTTTTAGACCATTCCATTATATTCAAATTTGGGATAATCAAACCATCTTACCGTATTGAAGTCTACTTCCTTCAGAATTTTGGACACCACTTCAAGCATCTCTTCTCTGGTAGGCTCTTCTTTGGCTTTGCCTTTCTTAGTGGCTTTTCCTGTATCCAATCCATGAAAGAAGATAACAAATAATAAAGGAGTCAGATGGAATAATTTCTTTAAAAACATAAATCAAACGAGTCTAAGCATCAGAAGCGGCTGAGAATGGTTGTAACCTTTCTCTTTAGATCCCTTAGCCTGTGGCTTACTCGGCTGTTTCTTGCTTTTCTCTTTAGAAGGCTCGACAGGATCAACTTTTTGCTTCTTAGCCGGGGACGAGGCTGACTTAGCAATTTGTTTGGAGGACTTTTCACCAGATTTTGCGGAACCTTTAGCAGAAGCTTGCTTATCCTTACCTTTAGACCCTGAGCTCTCCTCTACAGTCTTTTTCGATGAGCTTCTCCTTTTGGATGGTTTCTCATCCTCTGCTTTGTCTTTTTCATCTTCAGTGTCAGTCTTTTCATGGTCACTTTCTTCCTCTGGCGCCGCATCATCTTCTTCATGAGGATCATTAGTTCCTTCAGAATCAGCATCTCCCTCATCCTTGCCTTCTTCCGTGTCAGATGGCTGATCTCGCTTTTTTGTTTGCCTTTTTCTCTGCGTAGAGACAAAACATACACAAAGAAAGGATATCAGTACAACCCGTGATCGACAGCTTAATCAAGTCACACAGATGAAAAAGCATATAACTATCCATGCAAATGATTATAATTCGACCATACACATTAAAAATCAAAATTTTACACCACTTATATGCAGAAAGTCTAAGAAAACAAGCTAAAAAGGCGCCAATAGCAGGCAAGGAATACAAATTAGATAATTAAGATGATCAACAATGTACAAACCTTGGCTGGGGTGTCTGAAGATTCTCCAGATTTCCCCTTTTTTGGTGTACTCTTGCGCTTTTTGGCCTGCTAAAAATGAACTCAATGCTCTCATTGGGAATGAACCATGTAGAACAATAATGTACAGAATCCAACAGTACCTTTTCTTGATCAGCTATTATAACATCTCTTGTTTCCTTGGGAGATTCCAAAAATTCAAGCACTTTGACAGCTAGTTCTTCCTGGAAGTATCAGGATAGTGGATTTTTTTAGAATATAGAACAAGGTACAATAAATAGATAGACCACATCATGTTATCACTTACTTTTTTCATGTTGCTTCTGTTGATAGGTATATCAAGCACATCACAAAAAACTATCAATTTTTCTTTTATGCATTTGTCAATCTTCTCTTTTATTTTTGCTCTCTGCTTCTCCTCCTGATAAACATTATAATACAAGATTTACCAGAAGGCAAAACAGCAAACAAATCCCTGTAACAGAATATACTTGAAATGGGTTATACCTCATTCTCTGACCATGCAAAGCCAGAAAATTGACCAATGTTTCTCTTAACCATCTGTGCCTGCAGAGAAATTTTTCACGAAACGCTTTAAGTATCTATGCACTCTGGCAAAGCGAAAATTCCAAGACAACATCCATATTAACAGAGACAAAAAGCTTGAAAGTGAAATCTACATATCAAATGTGAGCAACATTTAAAATCACCTTTGCTTTCTTCCCATAAAGAATGGTGTGAAGTAACATCAGGTTGTCATCAGCTTTTCTCTTGGATAGTTTATGAGCCACTGAAACAGCCAACGTTATCAAAAAGCTTTCTAATTGTAAATAAATGTAATCAAGAATCCACTAAAAGAACCAAAACTTTCACCCTCAAGTTAGATAAACAAACAAGAGAAAGAAAGAAAGATCAAACATATCTTATCATCTTCTCATCAACCACAGTGCAGTTAGCTGCCAAAAAGAAAACCTAATAGAAACTTACCAAAAGTATAACCAAATCATGGACAGTAACTTATAGGCTACCAGAACGTCAGAATAGAATTAAGGAAACCAAAAGCCCAAGCTTTTATAATGAAATGGTTCTATCTACTACAAGCATAGCAATGAAGACAAATAATCTCACAGCAGCTATCTCATCTTCTAGATCTAAGATGTGCCAAACCAGCAAAGATTGTTCATTATTCTGCCTCACAACAATCAGATCTACACATCACAAGAATCAATACAATCACAAACATAACAGATGCGTAGACGTACCATTGGGAATTTCCCTGAGAGGTGTTCCACGACCCTACAAAAACACACAGAGACAGAAACCCATAACTAATTGATTCCAATTCTCAAATATACGAAAGACAAAAGAGCAAATTTTTACATAAAAGACAAACCTTTCCAATTGAAACAGACTTGCTGGGTGTAGCTCGCATAGGAGTAGACAACGAGAAACGCTCAACCTTCTTTCTCTCCCTCGTTGGTCTGTCACTAGTCGGAGTCACCGTTTCTTTCTCCGACGATTTCTTACTTCCACTTCCTTCTTCTTCTTCTTCTTCCTCTTCCTCCTCCTCACTTTCTACATCGTCTTCTTTATCCTTCTCCTTCAATTCTCCCTCTTTCGGTTCACCCTCTTCTACATCTTTCTTCTCCGCCTCATCCTTTATCGGCGAATTCGCTTTTTCTTCCTTCGCAACAACAGTTTCTTCCTCCTTCGCCGGAGATTCCACTTCCGGTATCTTCTTCTCTTCTAGGGTTTCAGTCGCCATGTTAGACCCAAATCAAGATGAGGAAAAAAAGGTAAAAGAGAAAAAATACCAGATTTGGGAAACTAGAAAGCCCTAATTCAAAGATTATGAAGTAGAGAAGAAACACAAAAAGAAAAATCAAAAATTTGGGGATTTTTTTCAAAATTTTCAGGAACACAAAGGCGGGCTCTTTCGTCAACCCCCAAAATTTTCACCAAAATCAAGCTCGCGGCAAAACTAACCCATTTTATATACATTACATACAAACACATCATATATACTTACATGCAACATACTCGGCCCAATTTTATAACAGGCCTAATTTTATACAGCCCCAATTTTATAACAGGCCTAATTTTATACAGCCCCAATTTTATAACAGGCCTAATTTTATTCCTCACGAGCCCAATTAAGTTCCGCACTTCTTTCTTTCTGACCAATACAATTTTTTTTCAAAGCAAAATAAAAAAAAAAAAATTGAATTTGGAGGGAAAACCAAAAAAACCCCTAAATTTCGCCGGCGAAATGCGTAGACGACGGCTGCAACTCCGGTACTCCTCCGACGAAGAAGAAGAAGACGAAGATGGAACTGGAACAAGCGGAATTGGTGATTCTGTTCGGAGCGGTGGTATTGCCTCAGCTGTACAACCGGAAACCTCAGTAGCTTCGAATTCTAACCCTAATCCCGGCGAAGCAATTGATGTATCGGAAGTTGAGATTATCGACGTATTTGGTAATCCGCCTCCCACACCGCCGGATTCTAGTATTCCGGTTGATTTGTCGGAGACAGAGTCGGATTTTGTGAGCGGTAATGACTATGAATCGCCGATCAGTGAGATTCTTTGTCGATTAGGGATTAAATTGAAGAGAGAGTGGTGGGTCTCTTGTCTTTCTGGACTTGAAATTTCAATCCCGCAATTTTTCCGCCTCGATGTTGCAGCGAAAGCTAAGCATTGCTTTGAGCAGTTCATGTTTTCCGATATGAATATATGCGGAGGTGGGGTTCTTCCTCGGAATGTTTCGTCTATGAATCTTATAGAACTCCCTGGTCCGTTTGTTCTTCAGGTTATCTGATTAATTGGTTTTTACCCTTTTTTGTTGGAACTGTTTATATAATGTGTGAGTTTGGCTGAACATTTCTGCTTAATTTCTTTTGATTTAGGTTGATGAGATTGTTAACATTGGATGTCCACTCAAAGGAAGGTATGAAAACGCTAATGCAGGGCTGAAGAGGTGCCTTAAGCTGTCCATGACAGATGGTGTTCAACGCGTTTTTGGTATGGAATACAGGCCTATTAAAGATCTTCAAGTCTTGTCTCCTGCTGGTTTAAAGGTGTGTGTTTCTTGTTGAGGACTTGTAGTTGTTAAAATGGTAGATTATCTTTTGGGATGAAAACTAGCATCTGATACTTGTCCTAAGGCCAATGTACATCCTTTTTTAACATGTCTGTGTTTTTTTTAGTAAAAGCACTGACAAGAACAGTTCAATGCAGATTGTTGTATCTAGTGTACAAGTTCGTCATGGGCTTTTAATGCTAGTACCTGAAATTGTAGAAGTCTTAGGAGGGATGGTTGAAGAACTTGAAGAAGCAAGAAAGCGTCTGGTTGTTGAAGTAAACAAACCTCCACGAGGGAAAAGGTATATTTATTCAAAGAATGGTTTACTTTGTTCAGAACTCGATATTGTCTCCTGCTTATGTTTCTCCCGCTCACTTCATATTCGAAAGTTTTGTCAGGATGTATGTCTCTTCAGTTGGATCTATTATTTGCAACGAGTTTGTTTCACCGATTTCTTTGGCTACAGCTTCTTTGATCTTGAGAAGAGTCACTGGTTTGAGCATGCCTTACGATTTAGTTTAGAGAATTCTGCATTTGGATTGGATAATGTGGAAAGATGATGCATGATATAACGTTAAAACTCAGTTTATAACACAGTACCAACTGTGTTTTCTAATTGCAGTTGTAAGTTTTACCCTTTTTGTCAAAAGTTTTGATTTGATTTTAACTTTTGCAGAATAAGGAGAGGAGTGGTTCCTTCATTGGCAACCAGAGCAACTCTAGCTGCATGGTCGCTAAATGGCAATGATGCTGGTAATCATGTAGATAGTTCTACCTCGGCCAATGCTAGTAACGCTCAGGTCAATGTTCAAGGTAGGGATGTTTCGACATTAATCTTCTTGTTTAGAGAAAACTACATATCAACAAGAAAAGTAGCTGCATGTCTCAAAAGTAGAGTTTACAAAACTAGCCAAAGTGTTCATTTCTTTCAACCCTGAACCAGAATAATCATTTGTTCCATCACAGGAAAGTGGTTAAGTGATAATTTTGAATTAAAGGATTGTCGTTTATATCATTAACTGTAACAAACTAGATCACAATCATCGTTCGTCATGTGTTTCCTATGATGTTCTACAGCATTAAAAACGTATCATGTGTCTTTCTGGGACAACAATGTCGGTCCTTAGATACTTTCAGTAACATGAGACAACCACTTTATTTTGAGATTATTAGTGGCTATTAACTCTCTTTTAACCAAAACACTTATGGCAGGCATACCCGTAAATGTAACGGGGACTCACATTAGTTCGCGGGTGATGGGCGAGCCTCCTGCTTCTACCAATGTGGAAGCTACTGTTTCAAGGGTTGAGCATATGCAGATTGATACTGCTTCTGCGCACGGGGAAAGAACGTTTTCTGATATACACTCAACTTCTAGTAACATTCACCGGGCAGCATCCACAGCTGGTACTAGATGCAGTGGTACAAGATCTTTTTCCAACAGCGTTGGTGGAAATACATGGGATCAACAAACATCTAACGTGGCTTCTTTTGTTGAAGAAATGCATATTGACACTGGTCGTGTAAGGGACACAACGTCTCATGTACATGGTTCAGGTTCAGGCGGTGTAGCAGATGTAGAAGTCAGTAATATGGTTATCGATTTGGAAGGACCTTCTGTGGTTACAAATACAGAGAAGCCTTTCACTTACTTAGCCGAGTTGTCTCAAAAATGGGCAGTAATGAAAGAAAGCATGCATTCTGTTCAAGGAAGGATCAAAGTACTAACACCACTTATCAAAATACTCTCAGACTCAGTCTTCTATCCATCAGGATTTCAATCTTTGTAACTAAAGTATCTATTTTCTTGCAGTGCTTCCTAACCGGAGTGAAGAAATTTCAGTTCAAGCAACAATCTACGTATGAGCTTCTATGTTACGTCGATGATGGTAGTCTCATCTGTGAGATCTTGCTCCATAACGACGTGAGTCCTATCCCTCATTTCGCAAAATTTATTACGAATTAGAATTAAGATCACCCATCTTGTCCATGATATTCCCTCTGCAGGTTGTACAAAACAGGATAGGTCATTCATCCATGGAAGTCACAGCTGCTCTTTCCTCTTCAGCACCAACATCACTAAATGCCATGATGAAAGAGAAACTGAAACGCTTCCAGTTGTTTCTCGCTGACTTCGAGGTAACCCTGCTAACATATCAGTTTTAGACTGTCTTTGTTCTATGATCAGATACATCAAACATAAGTTGTATATAGAAGACTAGTCTATATACAAGCTCATTAGGACTGAGTGTGAAGACCCAATCAGAGACAAACCAAACTACGCTTAGGAAGACATGTTTTTTCAAATTATTCATTTTGATGTTACTGCAGGGAATAATGGTCGTAGAAATGAACAGATCGTCGCAATATCCGGTAGCAATTGAAATGAATCAGGGATGTTCGTTAACCGATGCTCGGTTACTCTTTGAAAGAATCAAATCATCCTCGAGCTTAAATCCAGTTGTTGTTCTATCCCCTTGAATCTTGATCTAGTAGTCAACTAAAAGCTCAGTGAGAGCTTTTGGTGACTTGATTTCATTTATATTTGCTAAGGAATGGCTTCCTGGTTCAACTAAACCGGGTATTTCATATTTGGTGATTTATAGAAATTAAAAGTAGTTATTTTTTCTTTTCAAACAAGTAGATTAGGTGTGTATAAATTCTTTTAAAGAACTTGTATGTTTAGAGACTAAAACAAAGGTTATATTATATATATGGCAGATTGTTATGAGTTATTGTCATTTGGTAATCTTGATATGGCGTAAATCATTGAAAAATATTACTATTATACAGATAATAGCAATATTACTATTTTATGATCTATGTTTTACAGACACTAACAACTTATAGTAGATAAACATCTCATTCTCACCTCAATCATCATTCCATCACCCATTGTGATCAGTTTAAACTTTTTGCAAAAGTTTTCCGGTTTTTGTTTCCTGCCAATATATTTTCTTATATGATTTGGTGACGCATATTCAACGATTGTCCATTATGGGAAAAAACAAGAATCGGGGATTGATAAGTTTTGTTTGATTTGAAGGTCGAGTCTTTTCTTCTTTTTTGGCCGAATTTAACTCTGACTCTTGTTCGAGAAAAAAACACAGTGTTATGTTCTTTCGGTAGTTTCCTTTTGAATATACATCAAAGTCTTTTATTCGTTTTTTTGTTCTGTTCTAATAAAAACAAAAAACCAATCGTTTCGGATTTTATATATACTATTGGTCTAGCTAGGTAAGGTAGCCAAAATCATATTGGGGGTCCCGATGAATCAAATCGGTCTATGAATATGTCAAAGTCTTTTCTTGCCTAAATGGGATGGATATTAATATAAAGATCATGATTCTTCGATTAATCTACTCCAAACGTTTTGATGATGCCTAACTAATTTTTTGAACACTGCTAGTTTTATTTTTCAGAGTCAGGTTACGTCTATATAAAGAAGCCATTTAAATATGGACCATTGAGCCATTAAACCTAAAAGAAACAATTTGAAAGTTAAAACGAATCAAATGAATAACGAAATTAGCCACTATAATAGGTGTAATGCTACATCGTAGCACACAACAATATATATAGGTCATCTTCATCCATCCATCTATGCTTCTTTGCCTTTTTACACCCACTAAGTGATGGGATTTAAAGACCTTTCAATTTATTTTTCTTATCAACATTTCTTTTGTTAGAAAAGTTTACTTTCTTTTAAAAGTATTATATTAATAATTGTTCTAAAGATTTTGGCTCATGTCTAAATCTCAACAAAATTCTTGATGATAAAAATCGAAATCATGTTATCATTTTCGACAGATGAATTTATATGATTTGTTTTCTTCTGTCACAAGACCTACACATTTCTTCATTATTGTGTAACACAAGTGCTGTGTTTTAATAGTATTCACATATGGAACTCGTTAACTAGTAGACTTTTTAACAAAACAGTTGAGCAACATGATCTTCTATTTTTTTCTATATTATGGGCCTACATCTTTCTTTGTGGGTGTAGGCTTTCGAATTATCTATTCATTTTTATTTATCAAACTCATTTCAAGTTCTTGTATACGTAAAAACACAAATACAAAAGTAGAGGAAAGAAGAGAAACCGTAGTGTATACGAAACAAATCGTGTTTCTTAATGTGTTTTAAATCTAGAAAGTGAAAAGTATTGTGCTCGCTTCCATACGTCTTCATTTTAATTTATTTTAAAATTTTAAGATGTTAGCTCTGGAACTCGAAAATATACGTTTAGAAGTCAAGGTCTAAAAGGTTGGCTTAATGCCTAATCTATAAACTAGATTTCGATAGTATTATGATTCGTGAGTTGAATGGCTCGTTATCAACAGCTTTTTTTCAAACAAATTAGAGAAAAAAATGCCAAGAAATCAAATATATAATAATGTAATCGTTGTCAAAATAAATAAGATAAATTGAAGATAAATCGGTATACGTATAACATGACAACGAAAGGAGAATCGGTATACGTATAAACATGACAACGAAAGGAGAATATATTATTTTGCTTAGCACCACTCGGCGCCAAAATAAAAAGTCGAAAGATAATTGAAACAAATTATTGGTAATAGGGATGGATCTATTAACTAGTTTTTAGAGTTGTATGAAACTCAGGTAAGTGTATCAAAAAGATGTTGATGGACCCAACACTTTTAGTGATTGGGTTAAATGGTCGATGCAAATACGGTTCGGTCGCAATCAAACCTAAACTAGTTTAATGAAAACCGGTCAAGTGTCTCAATATGATAACAACGTTGTTATTATCCTTCTTTTTTCTACAATCTAAGGAAAAAATGTAAGTTACTTTTTTTGTCTGTATATTTATTTGGATATGAGATCGAAACGGATTTGTTTAAAAATACAAAATTACCTTTACCAATTTCCAGATTAAAACTCAGAATAACTAATAGTTTGGCAACGATGATACACATATATTTTTTAATCGGCTAAACTGCCTACATTTAGAGAGCTAGTAACAGTTTTGAATATAAACACATTTAAGAATGCTATTGTTGTAACTATATATATAGCGATCAATGCTTAATTCGAAATGTCGTTTTTCTCAAAGAAATTATATCTTTATTGCAACAAGTGTTCTTAAAGAAAAATAACCGAAGCATGCCTGGTTGACCATTTGTTTGTTATTGTTTAGGTAACGTATACATTAGACGATTAATTATGTCTACGTTTATACGTATACGTAATACGTACATCCAAGATTTCTTCTTGTATTCCTTCTAGTAGACTGTAGACTCCTCCCTTGTTTTTACCTTTTTTTGGCAAGGGTCAGTCTTTTGTATCAAAGCTATTGCAGTCACTGCAATTTATTTTCTCTAATGAAAATTCACATAATTTTCAAAAAAAAAAAAAAAAAAAAAAAAAAAAAAAAAAAAAAAAAAAAAAANGAACGTTACTTGTAACGTATATCAGTATATGTATATATGGTATGTCTCTGCGTGTCAACATGATTTCGACATTGTTGAATGTATGGTCCCAAAGGTTAACAGAAAGAAAGAGAGAAAAAAAAGACCAACAAAACTAATAAATGCTATAACCCATCCACACCGTTTTCCTTTTTCCCCTAGAAGAAATAAAACTATGACTCTTCTTATTTTTCTAAAATAAAACTTTAGCAGGATGTATGCAACTTGAATAATCTTGTAAGAAAACTTAAAATAGATATAACGTTGTAAAATATAATTAATAAGCCACGACATGTTATAGAAAAAAGAAAATAGAAGAGTATTATATAGTTTGCACAAAGAAAAGGGAGAGTTTTATAAATATAAGATTAGACAAGTACACCATTACAATCAATAAGGAGAACATCTCGTGAGCTATTAGAAAATTCGTTTTGTTTTGATTTGATTGTCTAGAATTGGTTCTTACTTCTTTACAGAGGCACTGACCAATAATTTAACAGTTACCGCCACATCTTCAACTTCCTTAAATGAATTGAGCTACCGACATATGATATTATTGTAGCATTTTAAGTCATCATTGAATCATAACTTCCCACTCAATTCCTTTTCTGCTTATATAATTATTTACCGTTTTCATAAAAGTTTGTCCTAAGTGAAAGAATATTTTACTTGACTGCACAAAAACAAAATAATAGATAGTTATTATAGAACACAAAAAAAAAAAAAAAAAAAGNAAAAAGCTGGTTAATTTTTTACTATGGCTACTGGCTGGCTAAAAGAAAAGTAAAAGAGTAACCTACTTTTATTCTTTAATTTTCTTGTTTTGTTTCAAAGAGGAATCGAGTAAAAATAATTATATACCAAAAAAAAAAACGGTGAGTCGAACGAATAAAAGAAGCGACAAAAGTTGAGTACGAAAGCACAGGAATAGAGGAAGTGGTGGCGGGTCACGTGGGCTCTCTCATTCATTCATTCATTCATACAACCAAAAAAAAAAACTGTACGTCCTCAGAGATGGCACGGACCCATCACGTGGGCTCTACGTGTGTTTAACACCGTCACATCACGGCTATCTCTCTCTCTTTTTACTATCACGCTCTACGCGCTACCCTGGACGCGTGTGATTTATAGAGTCTACGTTCCGGTGGGAATAGAATGTTCTTCCCGCTTACGATGCCAAGACGTCACGACCTGGTTGCACGTGTCATTTACGCGCGGCGAACTGTTAGCCACTGGATTTTGTTTGTGGTTTTAAAGAAGAAAACTGTCTGTCAGAAAAAAAAAAAAAAGTTTACTTCTCTTTTTTTTCTTCTTGAAATTCCAAAAGATAATAAAAATTTACATATATTTTTCCTACTGAAGTGTTGTAGTTTAGTAGCATTTTCTTAAAACGAAAGAAAAATTAAAACATAGGATTCGTGATTAAATTATTGTAGATGACTGATTGATACTACGTGCCACCATTAAATTTTCTAACAACGCATGATGGACACGAAATTAATTCACAAGGAATAATCATAAAACTTTATACCCACAAACCAAAAAAAAAAATGAAATAATCATAACACGATTGACAAAACACCAATTGCATGTGTTGTTTAAGATAAGGGCAGCATTTTCGTTTTTTTTTTTTTTTAACTTTATTCATTCAATAAATGGACCAACCATTTTGTACAGCGGCAAGAAAATAGTGTTTCACCTAACTATTAATAACGTTTTTTTTTTTTTTATGGGGGAAAAGTTTTGAAAGGGGTTTATACTAGGTTACACTATTTAGGTGATTTATAACAAAACTAGAGATAAGGGACTAAACATTACTACTGTTATTCCACATAAATAATTCTCATGTCCAGTAACCCAAATGTATAACTATATTGACTTCACATTATTGGAGTGGAGTAAATTATGCTACTGATGATACCAAATGTACTGAACAGTCTGGTAAATGCATTTAGTTTTTGGTGTAGTTGTTGCCATACAAAGACTGCAGTTCAATGGTGACGTGGAACTATGCGAGTTATTTACCTAACTTTTAGTAGTTAATACTTCAAAACGAGTTACACCAATGTTTAGTTTATCATATTTAACGTGTGAAAGATACTAGCTACTTTTTACAAAATGGGTGAGATGATAGTATCAAATTTGGTGCTGGTCAAACATTTCCATTTCATTAAGGTCGCTTTTCTAGCTTTTTTAAGAAAGAAAAAAAAAGCCATGTTGGTACTAAGATTTTAGCTACTCAGCAACCTATAGTAAAAATGAATTTCTAGTGGTAGTAAATTTATTTATTTTATTGCTTATAGCCATTAAAAGTAACTCACAATTCCAGAGTTGGTCTTTAATGGTAAATTACACTTTAAAGAAAAAGAGCTGCACAAACACATTAAGAAGAAAACCACATGCTAAGAGAGACAGCAAAGGCGAAGACAAACCCCACTTCATCAAAATTGTTCAAAATATTCCCCATTATACCCATTTATAGCGTTTGCGTTTTCTTTGTTACATTACGGTACATGCGTTTGGATTCTCGTCGCTGAATAATTGAGGCGGATAAGCATGCGGCATTTCCATAGGGGGAACCGCCACACGGGGCGGTTGGTAATAGTAGTAGTAATAAGGATTCTCTATCTTCCTCACCTCTACAATTTTTTCTCCCTCCTCACCGCCACCGCCACTTTCACCGCCTCCACCACTTTCTGCCGTTTTGCCTTCTTCTTTACCGCCATCTGCTTCTTTCTTTTCTTCGTCCGTCTTTGCATTTTCGTCCTTCTTCCCTTCTTCGCCTTTGGATTCTCCCCCACCGTTTTCTCCCTTTCCTTCTTCCTTCTTCTCTGCTTCCGCTGCTGCCTCTTCGGGTGGCGGTGGAGGCGGTGGGTCGATTTTCATGATCGCTGCATGTTTTCCAGTCCGCTTATAAACGTATTCTACGAGCTTTTGAGGTTCGAACACTCCTTTCACAGACACTTGAGAACCCTTCAAGTCGGATTCAGCAGATTCCACTCCTAAAAGTTATTTATTTAAAACAAAACTTTATAAGAAATTATACCATCAAAGTGAAGGACCAAATACACTCTGACCCCACTACGTATAACTGGAAGTCTAGAACAAGATCATATGTACATTACATATATATACGCTGTCAGCAAATAAGATAATTATAAAAGAAAAAAATAACACGTGTGTGTGTGTGTTTTAAAGTCGAAGCAATATCATCTTGTTTTGAAATTGTATGGACCAAATTTGATGCAACTAACGAAAGATAATAGTATAAAGTTTGGTGAAAAGAAGTAAAAGAAGTGCATGATTTTGCAAGATATTGAAACGTTTTATCTACCGATAATAAATTGGACAGAGAAGAATAGACTAAAATCCAAAAATAACTTTAGATTTATTTCATTTTAATGATTACCTTTATTACTAAATTTCCTTAAAAAGTATAAAGAGCTGCTCTTCGCAAAAAAAGAAAACAAATTTTTTTTTTCATAAGAAATTTTTTTTTTGACATAAGTTTTTTTTTCTAACCCAGTTTTAATTAAAGATTATCTATATTGCTCAAGGGAACTTTAAACTAACCTTTCATTCTCATGATCCGTTTTTTGATCTCCGTCGCACAAGCTTCGCAGTGCATGTGAACCTTCAGTACCACCGTCAACACTACCGGAGGCTGATCAAAAATTACGCCGTTACATTAATAAAATGACAAGTTAACACCAAATCCCATATACATAATATTTTTCATATAAAGAATTCTATTTTATATCATAAACCCCATGAAATTAAAATATACAAAATCCTACCAATACACTCCCATGTGAAATCACTGAAAAGAGAATATTCCCTTTTTAATTTAAGAATAAATTAATTTATCCTACCCAAAAAAAAAAATTAAAAAAGGATAAAGAGAACAAATGAATATCCAAAAAGTTGTATGTCCAATTTATGAAACAAACAAAAATATATATGCTTTTTACAATAAAGAAATTGAAAGCCTTTAGACCAAAAAAGGTTACCTCCACTTTCTTCTCTTCCACTTTAGGTTTCTCCTCCTCTGCTTTCTTCTCCGGCGGCGGAGACGGTGGAGGAATCGGAGATATAAGCTCAACTTGACGGTGGGTCTTCCTCTGAACCCTGGCTAATACTTTCAATGGATCAGCTTTCTCACCTTTCACCACCACTTTCCCCGTTTTACAATCAGTCATCACATCTTCCACTCCTATAAAAAAAAGAAAACAAAAAATCCAAATTAATTCAATTGTTATATACTTTTTTTTTGTCAAACATTCAATTGTTATATACAAGTTATATCATTAGCTCATAAAAAAAAAAAAAACAGAATTTAAAGTAAGAGTTATTATTTGTTTACATATATATATATTATATATACACTATCATATATACTCAAACTTTATGTGGTCCTACACACAAACTATATAACGAATATTAACTATACTTAGAACGAAATTAACCAAAAAAACTATAGTTGACAGAAGCAAGATATGGTTACAGTAAGTGACTTTGGTTTATAATCTGAAAGTTTGTACTAATACTACAACATCATTCGAGATCAACGTATGATTTAATTAATTTGTTGAAAGAAAAATTACAGATATAATATAAAAAAATAAATTTTCCGAACTATTCTATGAAAAAAACGAAATATTTTATGTTTCAAAATGCAATAAAATAGATATATTTAATATACGCAAAGTCATATGTATATATTTTTAAGAATATTTATTAATATTTTCATATATACAAATTACAATATGTATTTTATACACATATACCTTGGAAGCCTTTGAGGGAACGGCGGACTTTTCTAGCACATCCTTCACAGTGCATGTACACCTTAAGGACAACCTCTTGCGGAGGAGGAGGCGGTGCTGGAGCCTCAGGCGCCGGCGGAGGAGAATCTTCTTTGGAATCTTTGTTAGCTTCTCCTCCTTCTTGAGGTTTCTTCTCAGAATCATCTCCTTTTTTCTCAGCCTCCTCCACTTTCTTTTCTTCTACTTCTTTTTTCTCTTCTTCTGGTTTCTTCTCCTCCATTTTCTTCTCTTCTACTGCTTCTGGTTTCTTCTCTTCCTGAAAGCCCAAAACAAAACAAAAATGAAAATATTAGAGTCTTTTAATCAGAAGAAAATCATGGAGATTTGAAAAGATGATACAAGAGTTTGGGATTTTCTTGAACCTCTCCCATATTTGTTTGTTTTTTGTTTTTGAGGTTTGAGTGTTTCTATGTTCACAAAAAAAAAATGGTAATGCACCCAAAGAGAGGCTTATAAATCTCTCTCTCTCACGCCCTCTCTCTAAAGAACCACTTGGTGTGTTGGTAACGAAGGTGGAACTGTGGACCTCAAGATCTGAAAAGAAATGTAAATTATTTTGTTTTATCCCTTTTTAACATGACTTATACGTGAATCTCATATTATTTAATTGATTTTTTTTTTTTTGTACTTTTATTTTATATTTCGTTTCGTAGTTTATCAGTCAAAAATAAACCTAATACTCACGCGATTTGTGTTTCTCTATACTGTCAAAGCACAATTCTAATTCTCGAGATTGACAGTTAGTGGAGTGTTCCAGTCATGTGTTTTCATCTTCATTATAATTTGAGTATGATATATATGTATAGCTGTATATATACTTTACATTATATTTTATAAATCTAGTCAAATCGAACGTTGCAAATGAGAAAACCGAATTAAAAAAAAATATATATAATTTTGACACAAATTCAAAAGAAGTCTAAAATATAAAGAACATGAAGAAAAAAAGTTTTTAGTTTAGAATATCATCGCAAGTTTTCAATCACAAATATGCAAATCGTAACTTCGTATTGTTACGGATTAGTAGTAAGATAACCATTAACCAATGGAAGTAAAAAGTAAAGATAAGATAACCAATGTTACATCTACGATCCATCTAGCTAATGTAAAAACAAATGTAATATAGCATGACCTCTTACTCTCTTTTCAATAATATAAATAAATAATCATATAGTATACAATTTGATTGGTGGAATAGAATGCATGTTGTTAAAACATGAGATGTTCATGATGAAGTGAACACGGCATTCTTGATAACAACTAATACCTATGCGCTATGGCTAAACCTAAAAGTACCAACGAGCGTCTGTTTTAAAATTCACCCTCAAAAGGGAAGAACAATGGTGACATAATTTCACATATTTTCCCCTCATTCATAAGGCACATCTTTTAATGCATCTTTTATACAGTAAATACTTTAAATTAAATATAAATATATATATACTGATTTTATTGTATATACATACTCCTAGTATATATATATATATATATATTCTTAGTTACTGCTATCAAATACTGCTATACTACAGTAAAACCTCAATAAATTAATAATGTTGGAACTATGAAAATTTATTAATTTATAGAAATTCAAATTTCTCAATAAATTAATAATTATTTATTAATAGAAAAGTTTTTCTAATTTGGTAAAAAAGATGAAAAATAAAATTTAATCATTATAACTATTATTTTTATAAAATCATTTACAAAGAAAATAATAATTATCATATTTTGAATATAACACTCAAAGATTTTTATATAGTAAAAATATTAAAAATAAACTCTAATAAAAATTGATATGTATATACATATATTTAAATAATTTTATATAATTATTAATTTATATTAATGATGGGACAATAAATTTATCAATGATTTTTTAAAAAAAATATTATTTTATTATATTATCGAATTTTGTCCAAAATTACATTAGTCCCATTTTAAAACCAGAAAAACTTATTAATTTACCGAATATTAATTTATAGAGATTCTATTATATATAGATTTTCGTGATTTTATTTTAAAATAATATTTAATGCGTGTCGAAATGAGCTAACTTAAGTAAATTTCCGTTACATAAGACAAGATTGAGCAATGCGAGTTCATTGGTTATCCTATTTAGTCTTCGTTTTTCTTTTCTTTCTGGGATCAAAGTTAATCAAATGTATATTTTCCCCTATATCAATGTATTAATATCTATAACTCTATAAGTATATATACTAACAATTACAACATCATATATACTCAAGTTTGGATGAACCAAGCATGATTAATTTATGTGGTTCTCAAAAATTCGAAACTTGAATCTAGTCCAGTAAAAGCAAGTTTTGATCTAAAAGTTTGGTCATCTCCAAAATGAGTGAGACACACTAGCTAATGGTAGATAAAACTCTAATAATTCTTTTTTTATATATATAACTATAATAATTACATCCTCAAAATTTGACAGTGTGTAACCTCGAGTGACTTCTCCAAGCTATCGAATGATAATTATCATTTTATCAGATCATATCATCACCTCAACATTTTCCCCTACTGACGTGGCGCCGAGTAGATATACTTATATAAGTTCGGTTTTTAAAGTTTTGGGTCATCGCCAACTTGAGTGAGACACACTAGCTAGTGGTAGATAAAAACTCTAATAATAACATCCTCAAAGTTTTCACAGTGTAAACCTCGAGTGACTTCTCCAAGCAATCGAAGATAAATCATCCATTTAATCAGATCATATATCATCACCTCAAAAATTTCCCCATGCAATGAATACTGACGTGGCGCTGAGTAGGACTTCACACGTGTGGAGCAGGAGCTTTGGATCGCACTGTGGGACAAGTATTTGTATTCCCGAGGCTTACACATGGACTTTGCCGACTTGGATTCTTCTCTCTTTTTCTCGACTTACATTTACATACAGTATATAATAAAAGAGTATCTCTTAAGACTTAATTACATACGTTTTTTCTTTCTTTCTTTTTTTTTTCTCTCTCTACATCTTAATGAATTTATTTTCTTCTATAATCCAGTTAACCTATAAATTACAGAACAGAACTCACGTGAAACTGTACAGGGAATAAACAATTACGCAAGTGCTAATACTATTTAGATTATCTACTTATATAATTCGGTATATATATATAGGTATAAAAAATATCAAAAGACGAAGTCAAACCGAAACAACAGACACAATTGGTAAATTGGTACGAGTAGAACCGGGATATACTCTTCTTTTTCTAAAACATATCCGGTTAGATAATGAAAGAAAATACATATAAAGTCGTTTCTGCTGGTACAAATATCAATTTTGGTTTGTCTCCTTTTAATGGCAGAGAGTGATGTAAATGATGATGGATCTGGTAAAATCTTTAAGTGCTTTTGTAACAGAGAGGCAAACGAATCCAAGAGTCGACGACGACACGTCATATATAATAATGACGTAACGGCCGTTTTTGTTGGCCCTTGTTGTGCCCACCTCGAAGTTAACGGAGTAAGTTGTTGGCTTGGCGTTACGTCAATTTTTTAACTGTCTACCAGAAACTTTTTCAATCTACCATTTTGCCTTTCAAGTAGCATGAATGAGATAATTACTATATATACATATGTATTTTGATATGGAATGGTTTTCTTTACTATATATAGAACTGTAGATACGGGTGAATTAAAAAAAAAAAAAAATTGCAAACATGTTTGTTTTTACTGTATTGAAAACTGTAGAATCACCATTTGCGCAACATGTGTTTAATATGCTCCACTTAAGTTCTAATTCTCTAATGCGATAAATAAATGTTTCTTGGCCTAAAATGGTAGGTTGTTGTTATACCTCTTATTAGGTTCTAATTACGATATGGCAACCACATGTCGATAAAAAACATTTATACATTATGTCGTCGAAACTTTAAAAGTTCAAAACTTTTGCAAAGCTACTCACTAAGTACGAAAGAAAGAAGAGCTAACTTTTGTGTTGAGACACTATTTTCAAAGTCCTCTGTGTATATATATTTCAGTAAGAGAAGTAAAAATCTCTAATGGTGTCGTCAATATAAAAAACAAGTGATCAACCAACTTAGCTAATCCATAAAATAGAAAATTTGCTCATGACATTAATGAGAATGTATGTTGGAGATCTATAACCAAACTCAAAATTTACTTTCCCAAGTCATAAACGAAAAATCTCAAACAATTTTGTTTACAATATTGGTGAAGGTACGTGATGACATAAACTAAAGATTAGCATAGCACTACAAGAAAACATGGTGAAATCCTATCAAATTTCCTACGAAAACTTTGGTAGGAAAAATTTTCTACAAAAAACTTACGATTATTTTATGAAAACAGTTGTCGTAGGAAATTAGTGTGAAATTTTCTACCAAGTATAATTTTGAGAAAGTCGTAGGAAATATTCCTACGAAATTCTTTCAAAATTTAGAGTCATAAGAAAATTAGTAGGAAAATGGAAGAAACTAAATAGGAATCAATGCGGTACGAATTTGATAGGAAAATTTACTTCTAATTTCCTACAAAAGCTATACCGAAACAATTTCGTAATAAAAATGAATAAACATGGTAAGAAACTTTTCTTACCTTTTTCTACTAAATTTATTTCCTACTAAATTCCTACTAATTTCCTAGAAAAAACATAACCTACAGAATTCCTACAAGCTAAATAAACCTAGATCTATTTTCTTCCCTTAAAACATTTCACGCCTCCATCCAAACCTAGATCTACAAATCTTCGTCTCTTTATTTTTTTTCTTCTTTGCCTGAGTTCTTCTCTTCTCGTCTTTTTCTTCCTTATTAGATTTTTAAGGCTTTGAAGCAAGAACGCGTGAAGCGCCCTAATCGAGAAAAAATGGAGGTTGCGGTAGGAGAGACGAGGAGATACTGTAAAATGGATTCAGTATGTTTCGGGAGATTTGGTTTATCCTCTAATCCTTAGTATCGATTCATTTGTTCAATTTCGATCTGATCTTACCTGAAACTTTGATCTCTTTGAATCGAAGATTTGGTTTCGTTGGTTGAAACTCCCTTCCTAGCGGCGGCGTAGCTTGGATAGCGGCTCCTATGTGGCGAGGCCAGTAAGCTACGACGAGGAAACTAAATAATCTATGGCAAGGAAGGAAATCCTCACAGAGGCGATAACTTCTCCTGTGATGGTTTATTTCAGTTTAGGCTGGTTTGTAGTCCTAACCAGACCAGTTGGGTTGATTTGGTTATGTTTTATGTTTAAAAGAATAATAATTTGATATAAATTAATTTTAGATTTATTTGTTTGTAAATAAATTGATTTTATATATATTATTCAGATTAATTATTAATGACTATTTAATTTTAATTCAATTTCGGAATTTATATTATTATTGAAAACAATTATTTTATATATTATTTATTAATTTGGTAGACAAATCATAGGAACTCATAAGAATATTTTGGTATAAAAATAGAGGGAAATATATGGTAGGAAAATTGTAATATAGATTTGGTAGGAAAATAGTAAGAATGATTTTCTTACGAATATTTTGGTAGGAAAATGGTTAAAAAGTTTTTTACCATTTTTTTACAAAATTCTTACGAAAACATTTTTGTAGGAAATTGGTAAGAATTTTCCTACAAAATTCCTTCTAAAACCGATTTCTTTCATGCGATTACCTTTTACAAGTTTTTGTAGAAAAATGGAAGGAAATGCCTGTTTTTTTCCGTTTTCCTTGAAAATGTGCCGTAGGAAATCAAATGTTTTTTTTTGTAGTGTAGCATATATTTTACACGTGATCTTTTTTTATTTTTATTTTTGTTGTGACAGCATAACTTAGGTCAGCGGCCGGAGACTTATACAATGAAACCATCCAACATGTACTCCTAAACGAGTAACGAGGGCGGTCGCTTTATTTCATCATAACACCTTTTAGATATAATCAAACACACATTTATAAGAAAGAAAAAAAAATACAATAACACATATCAATGAAACAATCAAACAAATGTTGAGAGACTGGAAAAGATTCTTCTGTTTTTCAGGGAAATAAAAAAAATTAAAAAGATAATGAACAAACAAAAAGAGATACTTTGTGTCTGTATCCAAAACTAGTACAGTGTGTGACACATTTAAAGATAAGATTTCTTATCTCAAGTTTTGTGGGTTTCTTCTTTTCTTTTGTTTTGTCAATGATGTCTGAATAACTTTCAGTTACAAATTCTTATTTCCCTAACATTATTGACGATAGATATAACCCACTGAAGGACTAGAATGTATGATGTTTACCATTTTTTGAGATTACGTAATGTAAACAATATAAAACTTGTTTCATTGCGCTTTGCTTTTGATAGCTGAATGTATATTTTTAGACGTACATTAAAAAAAAGCATAGAGATCCAAAATATACAACATTACTAGAGAGAACAGTTTCAGAAGTTATGCTTTTCAAAAGATGCTTGGATCCAAGTTTCCTAAAATAGTTTTAGCTAAAGTATGATTTGCTTTTTAACAGAGATATTCGTTTTGGAATATTGGGCCCTATTGTTAAAGCCCAATGGACTTTTATGATGACAAACAAAAAGCCCAAATAAATTCGCCGGAGGAAGAAATTTTTTTGTATCCCATGGCGGAAGTGTTGTCTCAAGGAAGAAGAAGAAGATGAAGGGAACGAGTGAGAAATCGAAGAAGAAGAAGATAGATATGGTTTTAATCGCTTCCATGAACGATGACCTTCTTCATAACATTCTCTTGAGGTTGCCGGCGAAATCGTTTGCTTTCGCTTCCTGTGTCAACCGATCCTGGAACAGCGTCTGCAATAGAATCCTCTCTCGCCCCAAAATGGTCTCTGCTTTCTCACGTAATCCTAATCAAACTGTAAGTTTCGTCTTCCTAATATTGTCTTTGATTAAATTTTGATTGTAAAAATTCAAACTTTTTTCATGGTAGTTCTTAGAGCTCTTGATAAGGCTTCACAAAGTTTTAATTGGAATCTAGGAAAGTGTAATGTGATAAATTGAAAAAGATTGTTACTTTCTTAGCAAGATTGTTACTTTGGTATGCAGAGAGCTGGAGGAGAAGTACTTGATAAGGTTTTGTCTAAGCCTATTAGACCGGATTTTGTGATCGCAAACATTACATATGGGAACATGGAAGAAACCTTGACACTGGTTTGTTTTGTTTCCCTTCTTCCCCATTCCACCTCTGTTGTATCAATTTCAAAAGAGTAACGGATTAAAAAAGTGTCTAGTTTTGATTTTCTTGTCACTCCTTTTAATATTGTTCATAATGCGCATGGTGTAGATAACTGAAAGAGTGGGATCAAGGGTTCCTATTATTGTATCTGTTGTTGCTGGAATCTTAGGAAAAGAAGCATGCAATGATAATCCTGGAGAGGTTTTTATTGTTTTCTTATCATTTTGTATTGTGTGGTCTTGTTTTCTAAATTTTTTAGCTTATGTTCAACTTCTATCACGTTTACAGGTCAAACATCATGTCACAACTGATGACGGCTTGTCTGTTGTTGCAAATTTCGCTATATTGTTGACGATTGGATACTTACCAGGAATCAAAGTCGATGTTATTCCTGTAATTCAAGCAAAAGGGGTAATTTTTTAAAAAATGCTTTAAACAGTATAACTTTCTGTTGGTTTTCTCAACTCTGATTTTCTTCATAGAGCTTGTGTTCGCTGGCTAAAATTATTTTAGTCTGTGGACATTTTAATAAGGAGACTGAGATTGTTGATATTTTTTTGCAGGAATCTGAAGCGGATATAGGAGACAAGTTTGTGATGGATATCAGAAATTATGTAACCGTGGTTTCAGGTCATGCTGCACCAGCCTGTCTTATACTGTTTGGGGTGAACTATACTTTTCTAGCTTCTGTTTCTGTTAAACTTGTGGATTTTATTCAGTTTCATGGCTATTTTTTTTGGTGTCTTCATGCTGCGTTGGTGAATTTGTAGGAGGATACTCATGCCACAGAACCTATTCTTCATAAACTGGGTATGAGTACTGCCTTATCTTTTGTGCAACCGTATGCGTACTGCCTTATGGTTCATCATTTCAATGTTACTTCATGACAAGTGAAATCTATTAAAGGCCAAACTAACTATTTCTTGAAACATTTCATTCTTTTGTGTTGGTTGGTTGCCTACCTATTTTCTCTACTTCTTTTGCTCTGGCTAGACTCTGAAAATGTGAGAACTACGGTTGTGGTAATATATAGAAATTACTGTGCTTGAAAACTTGTTAACGAAGCTTGTTTGCATTGCAGATTATGCCATGCCTGCAGAAACTATTATTGTGGGTGATCAGATTGGCGAGTTTCTACATAAATGTGGTAATGAACCAAGAAATGTTCAGTTGCACAAAGATGATAGCAGAGTTCTCGCAGGTTTAGTCTTTGCAAGAGATAGACACAGACCAGCTCGTAAGTTTCTGCGGTTTTTTATCTTTACTTTGCTTGGTTATGTGTTTCCGCCTGAAATCTGGTATTTTCATTTTGCCTAAGTCTTTATGGATTTGTTGAACTAAATGAAGCAGAGGCTGGAAAAATTCACTTTGACACTGCAATATCAAGAGCAATGTCATCAGTTGATCTGAGGTACAAGGCGGCTAATGTCCGTGTTAGTCGCCGCCCTAGATGTCCTTCTACGCTTCTGACTGCAAAAAGAGGAGGAGAAGCAGAGGTTCTTAATGGCGATCAAATTTTAGATGACATAAATGATTTTGTAAGCATCTCATGAATTCAATCTCTTATTTATTCTAGAATTTGGTTACTAAAGCTGACTTTATATTACAGTTAGGAAACCAGATATGGGAGAATGATCCATATCTCGGAGTAATAAAACGAAGGAAATATTCAATTGGTTTGGAGGAGAAGCCAAAGATCATGGCCTCACTTGTATATCATCAAGTAACTGGGTAATAAGATTCACAAGATTCATAACATGAATCAGTTCTTTTTGACCCATCTAAGTTTTTATTTTTGTTTGTTTACTCAGAGCTGACGACCAGGATCTTTTAGTCAGTGGTGCTGAAATCAAAACCGGTGACTACTTTCAAGTATACCTCCCTGATCTCAAAGTGGCTGAAGCATCACTAAATGCTGTTTCTTCTCAGCTTAGAAATCTCAAGTCTAAGCCGAATAAGCCGGAAGTCATTGGAGGTTTTGTTTTTGTTGGTAGCAGACGCGGTGACTCCTTCTTTGGTCGTCAAAATGCAGACTGCTCACCGTTTTTGGAGAATTTCCCGGAGTTACCATTTGGTGGTATATTCTGCAACAGTGAAATCGGACGCAGCTTATTCGTAGAGGATGGAGAGGAAAAGAAAGAAGTGAACATCAGAAGATGCCTTCACGTTTATAGTTCAGTATATCTTATTGTCTCGTATACTTCTTAGTTAAGGTGTCTGTTTGTTTTTATGTTATTAAGAGATTGATAAGTTTTAAGTACGTAACTCTTTTTATTTCAAGTGATATAGATAAATTTCCTGGAAGACATTTGACGAATCAGTTTACTTTTGTCAATTCTTTTACATCATTAATGGTGGAGGCGACGGCCGGTTCCCCTTGTGTATCTCTGTCTTATCATCCTGTATTGGTGGTGGCGACGGCCGCCCATGACCAGGCTGCGAAGGACGCCCATGACCAGGCGGGGGATAACCAGGTTCCGACGGCACCGTTGTCTCATTAGGCATCTCTCTTGCATCACGTAAAGCAAAACCTTTCCAAAACGAAGCAAACACAACAATTTCAGTAACGAAACCAAATTTAAATGACCAAAACTCTCAACACATTACAATGATGATCTTACAACGGCGTTGAGTGTGAACAAAAACAAAAATGGTGGTGATGCGAGAGGGTTGATTACTTTTGGTTACTAGAAAGTAAAATTCAAAAGTTATAAAAGAAAAGGAAAGAGAAATGCATACAAAGTGCAATGAGTACGACTAAGAAGACAAGCTTGTGAGTCATTTTTCTTTTCTTCTTCTCAATAATTTTTGTTGTTGTTGTCACTTGTTAACAAATTATTTAGATTGTAAGTGATGATCTAGTGAGCTCGGACTCTCCTTTTTATATTAGGGGAATTACCTGCATTGTTACTTTGACTAATCTAATAAATATTTGAAAGGATAGACAATTTTCCCAAATTTTGTAAATTAGTATATAAAGCATGGCCGATTGTGTCATAGCAATTTTTTTGGTCAACACAAATTCTTAACTTCTATTTTTACCTCATCATTTAGTTGACTAGTAAAATGGATAAGTCCGACGACTCAGCAGCAGTGCGGAATTGAGAAAAACCCTTCATCATCTTTGACTGATCTTTGGTTCAAATTTGACATCCAATTTAAACGTAGTTACAAATTAAACTCTTGATAACAAAACTCATGGATTGGATAAACAATTCTCAATGTTTTCCCCTTTTTCCCCATAGTTGGTTATACTAATTAATTTGTGATCAGGTCATACTCATAAGCGTTATAAATAAGAAAAATTTGGAATACTTTATTGAGAAAAACCTATAACTTAATTAGAGAGCTCTCTTAATGACGTCACACTTCGCCAGCAAAATAAAATAATATTTAAACTTATTAGACTTCGAGGCCAACGGCAACGGCTAAACTATACGTGTAGAGACTAAGAACCATTCTTGCTTTCAATTGTGTGTGGGTGAGTTGGAGTTGATGCGTGCACAATTGTCCTTGAGGAGAGGTGGGAAGAAAGGATTCAACGGAAACATGTGAGGCCAACAATTTGCGTCTAAAGTCGAAAACGCTTTGCAACATGCACCTTCAACGTTTTCAAACTTGCCAGAGAAAATTGATTTGGAGATCTCGAGCACACATCCTTGAACGTTAAAAAGAGACGACCAACATTTTACCAGATCAATAGGTGAACCGGGAGGGAAAAGCCCGGGACTCAATGAAGGCAGTTGCACTTGAGCTACTCCTTGAGCGACAAAAAAAGCAGCACAAAGGCATACAACCAAGATCATTGAGACAATGGTTTTGCTTCCCATTTTCTTTATTAGTCCTTTTTAGACTTATTTTCTCTTTTTTGGTTTTGCTCGATCTAGACTTTTAGATGCTTGGATGGATTTGGATTTACGAAAAAACTTAGAATTTATAGGTTCTTGAAACAATTTTTTTATTAAAATAAATAGAAGAGTTACGAATCACTATTAATATAATTCCCGTTTCAAGATGCAACTTATGTTTGGATTTAATGAATTAAACTATTACATAAAAGTAAAGTTGAGTTAAATTGACTAACGTAGTATAATGTGTGTTCTTGTTTCAGTTTTGAAACGTGAGAACTACATCACTAATTACTGACTAATTAGATATATATGAATCAGTTACTCTATAGATTTATTGTATTACACACGTAACCTCTTTCTGGTTTAGGAGTTTAGTTCCAAACCCGGTTAAGGTAGCTAAAGGAGGTCCCAAGTTTATGTGCTGGATAGAATATGATAGGTATATGAGGCTAAGTTAGCTAGACCGATTTAAAAGTGAAATTATTATAAGTTATCTGATTTTACGTCGAATCGTCGATCGTAAGGTAAGGAAAAATGCGAAAAAATATTTTTCACGGTAACTAATGATAATGTCAATAGTACGAAAAAAACCTAATTTTATTACTGTCTCTAGTGATAACTAGATACAATTACAAATGCAGATTAATTCAAACGTAAATTCGTATGAATTGGCCTCTAATTAACTTCACAAACTTCCCCCATCACATGTACGTTGGTTATAAACTTCAATGCTGCAAAGTATAATTTTCACTTTTTTAGGTTTACTTTATTTTTATTATGGTAATCGAAGTTTGTAGGTTCAAGATAGAGTTTAGTTGTCCAAGTAAAAGCTAGCTCAATCAATAGATTCTATATATAAAAAAGTATTGGGGTTGACATGACATAATAAGACTTAGAACATGAATACAAATATTAATTTTTAAGCTAATGATGGTCCACTTTCTTCTTTTCGATTTTCACTTGTGTGCGGGCAAATTGGGAACGATGTGTGCGCAATTGTCTTTAAGAAGAGGTGGGAAGAACGGGTTCAATGGAAACATATGAGGCCAACAGTTGGCATCAATTGCCGAATATGCCTTGCAACACGCTACTCCAACATTTCCAAATTTGCCACTGAAAACTGATTTGAAGAGCTCGAGGACGCATCCATTGACGTTGAAGAGAGATGACCAACATTTCTCTAAATCGATAGGAGAACTCGGTGGAGATTTTGGTTGAGGTGGTTTCTGATCATGAGCTACTACTCCTGGAGTGATCAAAACCAAGGCACATACGACTACAACTAGGACTAAGGAGGCCATAACTCTTGCTTTGCTTTCCATCTCTCTAATCAAATCTTATATCTTTCTTTCTTTTATTGGTCTTGCTTCTTTTCACTTTGATGCTTGGATGATTTGGTTATGTGGAGAATCTTAGAGTTTATAGAGTGAGAACAAACGGGTGTTAATTATCGTAATTTATTAGATAAGAGTTATTATCTGTTTATAACCTATATAGGCAACGGAAGAAGAATGTTAAATGGTTTTCAAAAAGTAACTCATGTTGAGTAAAAAATCTATTACATAAGTTTGACCCTAAGTTCTTCATTCTGTCAAACTGAATGTCAAAACGTTTCAAGTGTTCCTTTCAATGATCTAACCCAAATAACTAAAAACAATTTAGTTCATTATTTGTTTTGTTTATATAATTAGTTATGTATCTCAGCAAATCTTTGCTTTGCTCACATACAACATAACCGGAAGTGGTCGCCATTATCATTCAGACAATATCCAGCCAAAATCAGTTGTAAATGGAATTTTACAAAGAACCCAAAACAAACGAGAAGACAAACATTTGAGAACCAAAAAGAAAAGAGAGCCGGACTTGTTTTGATGTTCTTCAGCTACTTATTGCAATATGCAGAGAGAGACCTCATGATATGATAGATAAGCACACGACAGTGAAACCCGAAAAAGACGACGAAGCTTCTAAACGGCGATTCCAAGGGACTTCTTGAACTTCTCTACCTCTAAGTAGACAGTTGAGTAAGGTAGGAACTCAGAGAAGTAATCTCCGCTTAAGTGATTGATGGCTACAGCAAGTTTTGGGATCTCTAGGGTTTCTTCGTTGGTTAAGGTTCTTATGAATCTTGCTGGATTGCCTCCCCATAGTTCACCTGACGGGATCCTTCTTCCTGGCGGCACAACTGATCCCGCTTCCAGAATTGACCGGGTCTCGACCAGAGATCCTTCCATTAGTATCGAGTGTTGCCCGATGATGCACTCTGGTTCGATGGTACATGATCTCAGAAGACTGTATGCACCCACTGTCACGTACCTGTCGATAATTGTCGCTGCTGGTAATCCTGAAAATTTAAAGAAGACAGTAACCCTAGAATCAAAATTTGTAATTTTATCATATCACAAGTAAGAACTGCAGAAAATAGTAATGATTCAGTGCAATTTGTAAAGCAAAACCAAGAAATACTCTAGCCTCAAAAGATAAACAAGATGTGACCAGAAAAATAATTAAATAGATATTGTGCGTATCCTCATAGAGAATTCTGCAGAGCATAGTCAAATAAGGATGGTCTCTCTATTTAAAACTTTGACATAAACCCTCGCTTCAACCTTGGATCAAACAGAAGCTCACAGGCTTAATCATCATAAAATCAAAAACAAGCTCACATCATCATCACAAAATCCCATTTCCAGTCACGAGTAACTAGAGAACCACACTGAGACATTGTTTTCAATAATGTTTTTTGCTAGGAAACTTCCTACTGCTACACAAGATGATTGTTTGTGGTAGTATCTACCGTGCTTATCTATTCAACTCACGGTATTAAGCTCAATCATCAGTCCAGTTTCTTGATTCCTGTAGCACTAATCACCTAAAGAACTACGCATTTACATACATACTCGTCTAAGTTTTTGACACCCTCTCATAAGCATTTGATAACTTAATAAGAAAACCCTAAATCCCAATCAACATTGTCTTTGATTGCATACCACAAATACATATAATCAGAACACAAATTTCAAAAAAATGGAGAGACAAGAGTAATAACTTGTTGGGGAGGACCACGCGGCATGAACAACACACCGTTCCTGTACATTAGAGCAGAACCCGACGGTGATTTTGTTGAGATCGCCGCGCAATACGGCGCCGTTCCAAACAGAAGAGCCGTCCCAGACTGTGACCTGACCGGCCAACACAACGTTCGGCGCCACGTAAGCGTCAACGGCTACCTTCGGAAGCCACTGTCCCAAAGGAATGATCTGTCGTTGGCCTCTGTAGTCCCATTTCACCCGATCCGGCGACGGCGACACCGTCAATTGCGGCTTAGGCACCTCCGTCTTCGTCTCCAACGCCGCTTCCGCAGCGAAGCAACGACGGATCAGGTTAGAAGCTACTCCTCTCCGAGAAAGTCGAGCTATCGAAGTCGCCATTGCAATGGATTTTGGATTTCTTCAAGGATTTGCAAAGAGAGAAAGTGAGAAAGAGAGAGAGAGAGAGAATGGTCGTCGAAAGATTCCACCTGAAATTGAACGAGATACAAATTGGGCTTCCTAACGGACCAATGCTCTATAAGCCCAATTAGGTGATACAAACGTCGTCGTTTTACTAAGCCTTATCAGCTTTTAGTAATTATTATTGTGTCAAGTCAAGTAGCACTTAAAAACTAAACCAGATCACAAACAAACTCCACAAATTGATACAAGATCCCAAAAAAATAATGGTGGATTTGTATATCATAAGAAAATTTTGATTAAGAAATTTCCAGAAGGCCTGGGGGGTTATCAAGACGGATCTTGTTTCCATGGTCAATCGGTTTTTTGAGGAGGGTGTTTTTGATAAGAGTTTGAATAGGACGCATATCTGTCTTATTCCCAAGGTGGCTAAGCCTACCCGGATGGCAGAATTAAGACCGATTAACTTATGTAATGTGGGGTACAAAGTCATTTCTAAGATTTTGTGTCAGAGGCTCAAGTTGGTGTTACCAAAACTTGTTTCGGCAACACAGTCTGCCTTTGTGCCAGGTCGACTGATTTCGGATAACATTTTGATTGCTCAGGAGATGTTTCATGGCCTTAGGACTAATCCATCCTGTAAAAGGCAATATATGACAATTAAAACGGACATGAGCAAGGCATATGATATGGTCGAATGGGGCTTCGTTGAAGCCTTATTACAAAAAATGGGTTTTGCGGATAAATGGGTCTCCTGGATTTTGTTTTGTGTCTTTTCGGTTGAGTATAAGGTACTGATTAATGGTCAACCGAATGGTTTAATAAAGCCGAAGCGAGGTTTGAGGCAGGGGGATCCGTTATCTCCCTATTTGTTTATTCTCTGTACGGAGGTGCTAATTGCGAATATTCGGAAGGCTGAGAGGAATAAACTCATATCTGGGATTAAGGTTGCTCATAAGTGTCCACCAATTACACACTTGTTGTTTGCGGATGACAGTCTTTTCTTCTGTAAGGCTGACAAGGATCAATGTGGAGTCATTTTGGAAATTTTAAAGACATATGAGGCGGTTTCGGGTCAACAAATTAATTTTGAGAAGTCCTCAGTCCAATTTGGACATAAGGTCGAAGAGGAGGTTAGGCGTGAGATGCAGGGAGTGCTTGGGATATCGAATTTGGGCGGGATGGGCTCTTACCTGGGGATCCCTGAGAGTTTGGGAGGATCCAAAACGAAGGTTTTTTCCTTTGTTCGGGATCGGTTACAGAGTCGGACTAATGGTTGGACCGCAAAACAACTTTCCAAGGGAGGAAAGGAGGTAATGATAAAATCGGTTGCAACGGCGGTACCGACTTTTGTCATGTCGTGCTTTCGGTTGCCAAAATCAGTCACGTCAAAGCTTACTAGTGCTGTGGCAAAATTTTGGTGGAGTTCGGGACAATCTGGAGGTATGCATTGGTTAGCTTGGGAGAAGTTATGCGGGAGTAAGCAGTTGGGTGGTCTGGGTTTTAAGAATGTGGATGATTTTAACACTGCTTTGTTGGTAAAACAATTGTGGCGGCTGATTGAGTCACCCGACTCCCTGTTTGCATGGGTTTTCAAGGGCAGATATTATAGGAATTCGAATCCTATGGATCCGATACGTTCATATTCTCCATCCTATGGGTGGCGGAGTATTGTTTCAGCTAGATCTTTGGTTAATAAAGGGCTTATTAAACGAGTTGGGAATGGTGAGTCCATTTCTATATGGACAGATCCATGGGTACCAGCTCAATCCCCAAGACCAGCTATGAGTAAGGGACCTTCTCTGGACTCTTCTTTAAAAATCTCTCATCTTATTGATCACCAAACTAATTCTTGGTGTATTGATCTGCTCCTCCAGCATTTTAGTCCGGAGGATGCTGCCTTGATCGGGGCTCTACCTTTGGGTAGTACCCCGAGGGAGGATTCTCTAGGCTGGCATTTTACGAAATCCGGGAAGTATTCGGTTAAATCAGGGTATGATACGGTGCGTTTGGCAAAACAAGAGTCTCAGGTGCCTCGGTTAGGGCCGGACATTAATCCCCTTCTTGCGGGTGTTTGGCGGGTGGCCTGCCCACCAAAGATAAAACATTTTATGTGGCAAGTCTTATCTGGCTGTATATCGGTTACGGCAATTCTAAGGAGGTGGGGTATTGCCTGTGATGCAGGTTGTGCTAGATGTGGGGCTGATGAGGAAACGGTAAATCATGCTCTTTTTCGGTGTCCGTCAGCTCGACAGACTTGGGCTCTAGCTCAGGTTCTGGTTGGCTCAGTCTCATTTCCTACAGATTCCCTGTATGCAAATGTGGATCATTTCTTGGGTTCTGACAATCCGGGTTCTCGCGTAGAGGCTTTTCCTTGGATTATGTGGTATATTTGGAAGGCGCGGAATGCATATGTTTTTGAGAATATTAGGGATAAACCCGATGAGGTCGTAAGGTTAGCGTTAGGGGAGGCGGCCGTATGGTTGCAGGCTCAGGCCGAGGATGAGGGTGACAATTTTATATCGAACCCTACCCGCACTAGTACTCAGGAATTGGGGCGTGTTGGACTATTGCCTATTGATTTTTCTGGTTACAGGTGTTTTGTAGATGGCTCGTGGAAAGCTGGGGACGTCTTTGCGGGTGCATGTTGGGTGTGTTTATCCCCTCAGGAAGCATCGACGACGAAGGGAGCAGCCAACTTCAGACGAAGTCTCTCCCCACTGCATGCTGAAGTAGAAGCCTTAGTTTGGGCTATGCGGTGCATGATTGGCCATGATTATCGAGAGGTGACTTTTTATACAGATTGCTCAGACTTGGTGAAGATGGTGTCTTCTCCCCATGACTGGCCCGCTTTCAAGACCTACCTCGACGATATCAAAATCGATAGGGAGGAGTTTTTTTCCTTTACTTTATCTTATATACCTAGAAATGCTAATGCAAGTGCGGATTCTTTGGCACGTCAAACACATACCTCACCGCACCATATTCTGTTTGTAAACTCTTTTCCTTCTTATTGGCTCATATGAGCTGATCTTTTTTTTTACAAAAAAAAAAAAAAAAAAAAAAATTNNAAAAATTTGATTATATTCACAAATCCGAGAATGTTACAAACAAATCCAGATCATATAATCAAAAAAAAAAAAAAACCCAAACAGAACCGGTTTTGGTCTGGGTACAAATTTTAACCGGAATAGATGTGGACGTTAATGGCGATGGTGAAGATAGTGATGAGACCAAAGAAGATGATGGCGTGGACGAGAATGGAGGCGCCACTGGTCTGCATATTCCCGAATTCGACAACTCGACCTCCCGCCGGAATCTGGAAAAGCAGTCCCGGCGATAGAACTACGAAGAGGATCACGGCGATCAACACTGGTCCCCAATCCGCCATAATAACTTCTCTTGTTCTAGAGAGAGAGAGATTAAAACGCAAAAATTTGGAGAGAGAGAGAGTGGGGAAGGAGCTGGAGTTTTTTTGGTGTTTTGTTTTAGAGACGAAGCTTCTCGTGTGATGTGATAGCTAATGGTCTGGTGAACCAATTGTTGGTGCCCACGTGGACTTACATTAGATTTAGTTGAATATTAATTTATTTAGAGGGAGAATATTTCGAACATCGTGAATCTTATAGCTGGGGGTGTTTGGTTATGGACTTCTAAGTTTTCGGCCCAGTATACTATCTTAGCTATCAAAGCTGGTTTATTGTTATTTTATTTTATTTAAATTTAATTAAAACAAATCTCTGGTTATTGTTGTGACATTAACTATTTTCTTTCTTTTATTTTTGGTCAAAATTGTTGTGAAATTTATTTGTTTTCTTTTCTTTTGGTCAAAGACTCCAAATAATAATATTTTTTTTTGAAAATTTAAATACAGTAAAAAAAAATGAGACAGACAGCGTGGATATAGTTTAATTTTCATTTGGTAATTAATCTACACGTTTTTAATCTCCTAATTACAATTTATCTGTTTTATTTAAGTAAAAATCAGTTTGCATTTACTGTCGTAGACAAACAAAAAATCCAATTACTAAAAAGAAAGAGTAAAGACAAATCCAATTACTAAAATAAAAATAATACAGAAAGTATCAAATCAAATCGTGTGTAAATTGTAATGATGACCATAAATAGATAATGACCATACCACCCTTGCCAAATGAGAAACAAATCTCTGATCCATTAGTTTCCTTGAGGATAGAATTGTCAATAACCAACAATTTAACACCACTATATTGCCAAAATAAAAAGCAAAAGACCAAATAAATAAAAATAATAATAATAAAAGGTAGCGTCGTCCAACTCCAAGTTTCGACAGAGAGAGCATCGAAATCAAAAGAATCCGATTGGGGGCAAAGCACAAAATTAAAAAAAAAAAAAAAAAAAAAAAAAAAAAAAAAAAAANAAAAAAACACGTTTTTACAGAGAAGAAGAAGAAAATAAATCATCTTTCTAATTTTTTCTTTCTCCTTTTGATTTTCCCATCACTTTCCCGGGAGAATCCTTTTTTCTCTCTCGGAAATCGTCGTTTTCTTTCTTGCCGTTATCTTTCTCACGAACATTTGAGGAAGGAGAGAGCATCTACGAAACGCAACTAGGATTCTTAACTTCGTTTCAGCTCAATTTTTTTTTAAACATAAATCCCAGAAGAGAATCCATTAATTGACCCCGACGAATTCGCCTGGTAAATTGTGATTCTTAGTGTTTTTTTTTTTTTTGCTTGAATCGTTGCGTTTTCTCAGAACTTTCCTTATTCAAATTTGTCAATCATTTGACATTTAATCAAAATCGATTTCGGTAAGCGTTGACAATTCCGAGGGTTTGATTTCTTCTTAAAAAAAATCATACAGTAGAAGAAAATGGCAAACCAAGGCGGGTCATCGAGACGGAGCTTATCTGTGACGACTGCTTCATTGCACGGGAAGAAGAAATCTATGGATATTGGCGAACGACTTCCCGACACTGGCCGCAGATCTCTCACTGTTTCTCGTTCCCCTTTGTAAGTCTCTCTTCTTCTTCTTCCTCCTAGGTCTCGTGTTTATATACTGCAATTAACCCAGAACGTTTACCCCTTTGTAACGTTGGTTTCTACTTTCTAGGTATATTTACCTCCACACACACACGTGCATATAGACCCCTTTAGTATTAGCTTGGTGATCTTCTTTAAATGTATGATGCCTTTGGGGTTTGTGATCAGGGGTTTAACAGGAGGCGAGCGAACTGTTAAACGGTTAAGGCTATCAAAAGCTCTTACAGTTCCAGCAACAACCACTATATATGAAGCTTGTAAACGGATGGCTTCACGGCGAGTTGATGCCTTGTTATTGACTGACTCTAATGAAATGCTTTGTGGGATTCTTACTGATAAGGTATGTCACTAACTATGACTGCCTCCAAGCGTTGTAAAAAGTTATTAAAAATAACACTCATTGGAAGGAAATGTCAAAATGTCTGTTTCTTTCTTATGGCACTTGCAGGACATAGCTACAAGAGTGATTTCACAGGAACTTAATGTCGAGGAAACACCTGTCTCCAAGGTTATGACGAAGAACCCTATGTTTGTTCTCTCAGAAACACTTGCGGTTGAAGCCCTCCAAAAGATGGTCCAAGGTTTGTCTTATTGTTTATAAGTTCCTGATGTTCATCTGATCCCTGTGTATGATTCCTTAATGAGGCTATACCTACTACAGGAAAATTCAGACATCTGCCTGTTGTTGAAAATGGCGAAGTTATTGCTTTATTAGATATAGCAAAGTGTTTGTATGATGCGATTGCTCGTATGGAGAGGGCCGCTGAGAAAGGTAAGGCAATAGCTGCTGCTGTTGAAGGTGTTGAAAAAAGCTGGGGAACAAACACTTCAGGTGGGCAAGGAGCTGAACCCTGTTCTGCAGTCATCTCATTTTATCTCTTGCCTCTTGTTTTATCAGATTGTGAACGTGTCTAGTATGTTGATTTTTCATGTAGTTCCCAACACCTTCATTGAAACACTACGAGACCGGATGTTTAGACCTTCTTTATCAACAATTATACCAGATGATACAAAGTAGGTAATCTCTACTTTTTCTAATTAGATTTATATTACCATCTTGAGTGGTTGCATTGTTTTCTTTCGCATCAATTATGTGCTTTTTAACTTAACACTGGTTTTTGTTCAGGGTTTTGAAAGTCTCACCGACCGATACAGTGTTGACAGTAGCTAAAAAGATGGTTGAATTTCAGTCAAGTTGTGCAGTTGTAATGATTGAGGACAAGCTTCGAGGAATATTTACGTGAGTTCTCCTCCTTTCTGAAAGCTTTTGAAGTTGTATCCTTTAGCCTATAGATTCTGAAAGCCTTACATTCATCCCATTTCCCGGTTCAAGTGTTTGTACTAACTTCCATTCAGACACTATATAATGTAAGCTAAGTGATAGGGATCTCGTATACCCCTACTAGAACAGATAGATCTATTCAAGAGAATCCCAACTCAACCAAACCACATGTACCAGATTCCCTGATACCGAACAGAACTGTTTAGGCTCCTATTTATTCGCAGTCCTGAACTAAGATTTGCGTTGGCTAAACTCTTCTGTCTTCCTTTTGGATACTTATCACTAACTTTCAAGAGTTTTGTTTTCCATTTATCTAGTTCCAAGGATATACTGATGCGGGTCGTGGCTGAAAATCTTCCTCCATCTGAGACTCTAGTTGAAAAGGTATGATCAAAGACTATTCTCCTTCTCAGACTCACTGGCTTATTTTATTCAAGTTTCTAGTTTTAAGTTTTGAATCAATTTTTCAACTCTTAGATACTTATTTCCAGTTTAGTGATGGAGCAATTTTCAATTTCTTGAATCTAATCGTTTGTTCTCATTCATTAATGCACAGGTTATGACTGAGAATCCAGAATCTACGATAGTTGACACACCAATTGTTGAAGCTCTGCACATCATGCACGAGGGAAAATTCTTACACCTTCCCGTTACAGACAAAGGTTAAAATTCTGAAGAGTTTTCATTGTAAAGTCTTACGAAAACTAAAAAGGCTAACATATGTAAATAACAAGGGTTTCTGATTACAGAAGGAGATGTAGTTGCAGTTGTCGATGTAATCCATGTCACTCACGCTGCTGTTGCCACAGTAACTCCCGCTTCTTGAAACTTCTGTAAATTATTTCGTTTAAAGCAAAGCCACTGTTTTCTAGAAACATGTTTTTTGACGTGTATAGGCTGGAACTACTGCCGGAATAGATAATGAGGCAACAAACACAATGATGCAAAAGTTTTGGGATTCAGCAATGGCGTTGTCTCCTAATGAGGACGACGAGGACTCAAGGAGGTTATTATCTAGTCTTGCTTAAACACTATTAATCGAGTATCTTTTCAAACAAAACCGTGGTTTTACTGACTGGAAAACAATTTGTTTCAGTGAGAGCTCCATGAAAGTTGCTTCGGAAACTGAGACAGGGAAATCTTTCCCATTTGCAAATACATTTTCTTTCAAGATTGAAGACAAAAAGCACAGAAAACACAGATTCATAAGCGGTACACATAATCTTGGTTCTTGTTCGCCAATCAAACTGTTATAATCTTTTGTTTACTCAATTGGATTGGTTCTTAAATTGCAGATACTCGGAGTTTGACAGAAGTGATAACCGCGATCATTCAGAGGGTAGGGGATGATATCGATCCAGATAATTTACCCCAAATTTTGGTATGTAAACATTTATTGTTACAAAAGACAATGACGCAATCATTTTCTAAGTCTTCTCTTGGCAGTTCCTAAATGTTATAATGATGGTTATCTGCAGTATGAAGATGAAGACAACGATAAAGTGTTGTTGGCTTCAGATAGTGACCTTCAAGCAGCCATAGAACATGCAAAATCAATTGGTTGGAAGGTAAAATAGATATATACATAGAAAAGTGTTCCTCTTGCTTTAAACCTATCACCTATGTTTGATATAAATGAAGAACATCAACCCCTTTTGCTAGCTGAATTGGTGATTGAATCGTTATAAATTGTAGAGTCTGAGATTACATTTGGATGATTCAAGAGAAGGCAAAGGAAGAAGGAGAAGAGCAGCAGTATCAGCAGAATCAATGGAGTACGTAGAGTCAGACGCTTGGGCTACTGCTTATAGTGGAGTTGCGGCTGGTGCAGCGTTAGTAGCTGGTCTTGGTTTTATGGCTTATCTCAAAAGATTCGGAAATTAACTTCTCAAAAACACTACAAAAAGTGTTTCTTTAACAGATCAATACAAACAAAAAGGGAAATACAGAAGCAGGTTTTCAAGATTTTGTCTGAAATATTTTATATACAAAGTAACTTTGAGATTTTCTGGTTTCTTGAAATCAAAATAACAAAATAACTCCAATAACTAATACATCAGTGAGGGATTCAAGAACAAGGCTTCGAATCTTATCTAAACTGATCTCACTATTGTCAACAAAAAAGTAAACTTAAACAGAACAAGGGCTTTGCCATGTCGAGATATCTGCAATGAGCTCCCGAAATTTATCGATAAGTTCTTTGACATGGACATTCTTCTTTGCAATCTCCTGCATTCACAACAATTTCGGTATTTTCATAGGTTATTAACATAGAAATCAAACTAACAGATGACTAAAAGGTACTCAAGAAATTATTAAGCTAATGATGCTTACACTTATATACTACAAAGTGGAAAAGAGAACAGTTAGTACTACAGTACAGAATATGAATCAAGTTCAATGCTATGTAAGTTGCAATGTACAGAAACCAAAACCAATATGGCACTAGCAACAAAATAACACTCTGAAAGAAAATGAAAGAGGTGTAAAAATACCTTTCTGAGACTTAAGGCTTGCTCCTCTAGATTTTCAATTTCATCTTCACTTTCAGGAGATCCTAAACCATTTTCCATTTCAGATGCTTTTGCCTGTAATAGATTGAATAAAATCATGATTACCAAACCTGAAAAAAGCTCTCATCCATAGGTGTAGGGCAAGTTCACAACAAACGAAGAAGACGATACTCTACAAGCAATAGATCCTTCATCTAAACTCCTAACATTGCTACCATTACTTATGATTCGAGCACGACGGTGTTAGATTACTCTACTGATTACAAATAAGCCCTAGAATTTCCAATTTCCTCAGTCCAGCAACAAATCTCAGAACAAGATACTACTCAAAATAGTTAGTAACATCACATTATCATTGAAATTGAAGATCTCCGCTTTTTCAGTATTCAGTACCTTCTGCGAATTGGGAATCGCAGTAAGAACAGCACGAAGCGAAGTCACTGAGTTCTTATATCGAAGACTCGCCTCATCCAGAGCACTATTCCCACTTCCTCCACCACCACCAGATTCCGAATGATGCGATGTTTCATCAATCGCAGCCGCATCGGCGGAAACAAGAGCCGTGCCATTAGAACCCGTCGTCGTCGTCATGGAGGAACTCGCTGTAGCTGATGTAGACCACAAGGAAGGATTGCAAAGCTCATCATTCATAGCTGAAATTATCTGAAACGCCGCTTCAATTGTTTCTTCCAAATGCTTCTCTCCTTCCATCGCCAGCTCCTGTGTCGTCATCGAGACCTGCTTCTCCTCCATCGCAGCGAACACGCTTTAGATTACGGCGTCGTTTTATGGAACTTATTAATACGACATCGTTATTTGAAACTATATAATATTAACGAAAAAACAAAATCAGCTACATCGCTGTCTACCTTATCCACTATTACTCCAATCCATTTGACGAAAACAATCTAAAACGCTCTTTGATCTTTTTGATCCAATCACAACGCATAGATCCAATGGACAACAACAACAACAAGAACAACCAAACACCACCACCAACCTCCGCGTATCCTCCTAACTCCGCCGTCACGACCGTAATCCCTCCTCCTCCATCTGGATCCTCATCAATCATCGCCGGAGGAGGAGCGACGTACCACCACCTCCTCCAGCAACAACAACAACAGCTTCAAATGTTCTGGACTTACCAGAGACAAGAGATCGAGCAGGTGAACGATTTCAAAAACCATCAGCTTCCTCTAGCTCGGATCAAAAAAATCATGAAAGCTGACGAAGATGTGCGTATGATCTCCGCGGAAGCGCCGATTCTATTCGCTAAAGCATGTGAGCTTTTCATCCTTGAGCTAACGATTAGATCTTGGCTTCACGCTGAGGAGAACAAACGCCGTACGCTTCAGAAGAATGATATCGCTGCTGCGATTACTAGAACCGATATCTTCGATTTCCTTGTTGATATTGTTCCTAGGGAAGAGATCAAGGAGGAGGAAGATGCTGCTTCTGCGGCGGCTCTCGGAGGAGGAGGAGGAGGTATGGTGCCTCAAGCCGCGAGTGGTGTTCCTTATTATTATCCGCCGATGGGACAACCGGCTGTTCCTGGAGGTATGATGATTGGAAGACCGGCGATGGATCCTAGCGGTGTTTATGCTCAGCCTCCTTCTCAGGCATGGCAAAGCGTTTGGCAGAACTCAGCTGGTGGCGGTGGCGGTGATGATGTGTCTTATGGAAGTGGAGGAAGTAGCGGCCATGGAAATCTCGATAGCCAGGGGTAAGCCAAATCTAGTTTTATCCAGCAATGTAGCTTGTTGAATTCGGTTATCTAGGGTTCTTAAGATTATTCTTCATGAGCTTGCTTTGATTAGTCTTAAGAGGAATTGTACCAATGTAGCTTGTTGTTGCATAGTTGCAGCAATGTAGCTTGTTGAATTAGAGTATCTAGGGTTTCTTAAGATTCTTCATGAGCTTGCTTTGATTGTTCTAGAGTTATGTATCAGCTTCATCAATCCAAGATATCTTCATCAAATATGCTAAATTTCTAATACTAGTGTATATATATCCCACCATCGTTTCTCAATTACTATATCCTCTGCTCATTTCTTGAGACTCATAAACAAAAACTTTGTTTTTTTGACTCTTAACACATTTGCAATACCTGTGTACAATGTTGTGCAGTTGAGCTATGGAACCAGAGGCTGAGGGATTTAATCATCATCGACCCTGCGTTGAATTTTGCAAGTGTCTGGTTCTTATATTAGCCTGTTTGTGATTTAATGGCTTACTTGGAAAGAGAGAGAGAGAGAACAAACAAACAAAAAGTCTCTTTTTGTTCTTCCTGTTTAACTTACAAGTTATTGCAGCAAACAAAACTGCAGACTTGCTTAACTATATATATAATCTAATGTGCAGCCTATTCTAATTTATGTTATGGCAATTCTAATGTACAGAGCATATGTTTGAGCATATATGTTTTCTAGCCTAGGGTTCTTTTTAAGGAACCAAGATGATAGGTTTGTAGAGCTTGTAAATCTCAGGCAAACTAAAATCTTTAACTTTTTGTTGTAGTGATATATCTACTTAGTTTGGTTTCATGTGTTTGTGATGTAATCAATCGGATTTCACTAGCTAGGCTACTACCCACTTCAGAAGAAACCTTCTACGGGACATGAAGCTAATTTCTATTTCTAGTTTAGTTAAACTTATCTTAAGGCCCAATAAGGCCCATATCTCTGTCCAATTACTATATTCGGTACGGCGACTCTCCCTCTCTCTTTCTGTAATCTGTCTTAGCGATTCGCTCTCTCGCTCTCTCTCTATCTCTCTCTCTCTGCTCTTCTTCCTTCTCTCTTTCTCGGTTCATCATCATCTGGCCTGGGCTAGGGTTTATCAGTGATTTTTGGCAATGGAAGCGTCATCGTCGCAGCCACCTGAATCTTCTGATGAAACTGCTTCAAAGTTTCTGACTGACCTTCCTTCACGCGGTTTCTTGTCTTCTTCTACCGTCGTCTCTTCCAATCCGGTAATTTACTTCGAACTAACTAACTCTTTTGCCGCCAATTTTTGTTGTTACTAGTTTAAGACCTATTTTTTGATTCTGGATTTTGGGTTGAGAAAGTGATTACCTTTGTTATGCTTATTCAAAATTTGGTAAACAATAATAATAACTCATTGGTACTGATTCAGATCTTGCTCACTCGATTCTAGTTCCCAGATCTTTTTTGGTTTTTTGGGGTAGAATGTAATCAGTCTGATGGGTTATTGTGAATTTTGAGTTAAGGTTCCCACACTTTATGCTCAAAAGTTTATGCTTTTTCTTTGGATTTTGCCAGTGCCATGAAGATTTATGTTGCTTTATAGGTTTTGAGTTTTGTAGTCGAATTGTGTAATGATATGAATTGACTGCTTCAAGTTCTTGACTATCGATCTTATCTTGTTTAACTGTACTTCACTAAAGTTGAAAACAGATGTCTTTGAGTCTGTATCGATGGCATGTAAAACTTTTGCTTTTTTTTTTTTTTTGTTTATCCGTTATATTTGTACTTTGATTACACTCTCTTGTTTGACAATTTCGTTGTTGATAGATCCTTCCTATCTTTCCTGTGAATGCACTTACTTCGCATAATCTTAGATTTTTTGTAGCTTGACCGGCGAGTGAATCTTTTCATGTTGAAGTTGAATTATACATTTTAGTAACTTTCTTTTGTATAAGATTTCAGGGAAGCTTACGGGTCTACATTTGTGAGCATGACACATCTCCCCCAGGTATTTATTTATCTAAAAACTTCCATTTGTTTTTCTGCTTTGTTCGGACGAGTTGTTTTCTTAGAGACAGATTCTTGCAGCAATCTCTTAAAGTAATTCCTTTTTTCATTTTCTCTCTGGGTGAGTAATGGATACAGTATAAAAAAAGTAATTAGGAGTCGCCGGATTATCAGATGCATTTCAGTAACACAACTTGTTTCCTTCAGAAATTTTTTGTTTTTTTGTTTTAACTCTTGTCTGATAAAAGAAAGCTTACTTTGTCATTGGTCATATATCCAGAAGGACAAGATATCAAAACAAATCTGCAGAATATACTAATCAGATCTCTCTTGTTAAAGAAGCAAAAAGGCGAATCTAGCTCGAAAGAGGCCAAAGGAACCGCTGAAGATGGTCCTAAAAAGAGGTAACTAATCACATCTCATCTCAATTTGTTCTTATGAGAATACTAACTGGAAATTCTGAAACTTCTACACTGTTATGAGAATTTTCTATTCCTCCTGATGGCTACACAAATGGTTTGTTCATCTTTTACTTTTTCTTAATCTTAGGGCTGCAAATAGGGCTCTGGACGACAGAAACCCAGCTAAAAGAGCTGCTAATGTATCTAGACAAGGTCACCTCTTTGTACTTCAATTGTATCTGATTTAATATTCAAGAAGTTCACATGTTACTTGGAGTAAAACATAATATGTTTTGATCTGCACAGAAGGATCAAGCAGTCGCACTGGCGAAAAAGACTTTCAGTCTTTGACTGTAGAGAAGCTCCGTACCCTTCTCAAGGAGAAAGGCCTCCCAACTAAAGGAAGAAAGGCAAGTCCATGTTGAAATCTCTGTTAAAACTTTTTGGAGCTCCTCAATCTGGTTGGTTTATCTGGGCTCTTATGAAACTTGACTGGTCTTGCAGGATGAGCTCATTGCGCGGCTGAAGAGTGCTAACTGAAGTTAAAGAGGGATCAACAAGATTGAGAAAACGCCCTGGTGAATATATGTATCTTTAGAGGTTTCCAAATAGGAGAATTTGTCATATGAAAATTGTTGCTGTTCTTGATCAAAACATATCCTTTGGATCTCTTCTGATTATCAGGAATGATGGTACACTTTTGATTTATGAATCTGGTTTGGTTTGGGTCTCATCAAAGATTTAGTGCCTTTTGTAACATGGATTTCATCTTTTGATATAAGAACCGAACTAAACCAAAACCAGACGGCCGTGTGGAAACCAAATGTGATTTTTTGGACTGTTTTAACTAAAATAATCAAAGGAGAAGTAGGCAACGCAAAACTAGATTTGACCCGCAAGTTAGACATAAAAAGATTTCAAATTCCATTTCACCTACCAAAAAGTGAAACATGTAAGGGACCCAACATGTAAATCCTTTTGCGGTTTGATTTCCTGGAAATATAAGAACTTTAACAACTCTATATATTTGGTTGGTTATATAAATTTAGTTTACTTTCGAGATCACATTTATACTGATATTAAAACGAGTTCCGTTTTTTAGCATCATAAAAATCGGTGTGCTGGACTCAAAACCACGAGCTCTCTCTCTTTGGACGGTGAGAAGGAAAAAATGAAAGAGAGGGAGCACTTTAAGTATACATAAAAAAAAAAAAAGAAAAAACAGGCCATCTTTTTTTTTTTGGTGTCTGTCGCTATAAATGTGTTAAATGAACGCAAGAATGGGACACTTGTGGACAGTTTCTAAAACAGTAAAAGGGGAAACTCGCAGTTAATGGGACTTGTATGGTTCTGTGCTTTTGTACTAAAATATATATGGACCCACGTTCTCCAAGCGGCGCCGTTTTCTGGTCACAACGTGAGTGGCTCCATACGATACACCCAATCTCACATACATTTTTCCCATATTTTGCATATGGACTAACTAATAATGTTTTCTCTCTCAGTCTAATAATCATTGATAACCAAATAATTTGTATGCACCATTTTGCTTTTCCATATATTCCCAATAGATTATTGTTTTGAGTTTTTATCTAATTTCTTAACTATTAATTTTAATATATTATTTATAAAAATATATATTTTCTTTTTCACTCATTAAAAATCATAAATTTATTAACAATTATATATGGAAAAGAGCAACTCAAAACATCAATCTATAGATAACTCTAAAACTAACTGTGGATGATTTTCATGAAGCAGGAGCTTGAACAAAAAAAGCCAATGGAACAAAGAGTAATCAGATTTTTACACTTTTTTTTGAAGAAAAAAAACTCAAGTTTCAAACCACGAGAACCACGTGCCCCAAAACTGATAAAGATCCAACTTGAACTAGTCGTCACAAAAAGTGTATATTTATTTGGTTTTTCGACATACACAGTGAGTTAATAAGAATCGTGCATTCATTTGTTTTAGATTTCGGCTCAAGGATTTCATCAACGTGTTCGATCTTATCCGACACATGTCTCTTTATTGGCGGATTCTCCAACCAAATACTTTGTCCTCATCATGTAATGAAATTATTTTTCTACCTAGCTACAACTCATTAGACTTGTATAGAGCTTTGATTCAATTAATATAATTAGAAGTTTAGAACCAACATACGTGCAATCATATTGGACACAATAATCTTTGATAGAATGATAGTTCACCATTATATATATGGCAAAATTTGTAAGTAGTTCTATCGATTATGAAGATATTTTTTTTATTTGTAAAAATCGAGTTTTACAAGTTACAACTATGGAAAATGGCTAAAACATATAGTTTATGGTTCGAAATATGAACCGCAATATATTATGCGTTTCGATCAGAATTCGGATTTAGCCATGAATAAGAGACTCTTCGCATCTCTTCTTATCGACACTTTTTTTATCTTGGTCTCTGGCCGGCATATATACGGACCAACTCCTTAAGATTCTTTACAAATGCTTTTTAAAAAAAAAATGTTTATTGCATATATAATATTATGCTATCGTATATTATTCGATATTCCCTTTGATTCAAAAGATCTTCGAGAACCCCCAAGAATCAAATTTCATTATTCAATAAACCCCAGTTATGTCATCACGTGCTGGAACTTATAATTAATGATTAGATTACTAATAGCGTTTGTACTAATTAGTACTATTAGATGTACTAATTAACTGAAAGAAAGATTCTAAAACAACCTATGTGTAATATTCCACTAAGACTATCCTCATTGGTGTTTTTTAGGGGTTTCTTAAAATTTTCTTTAAACCAAAATAATAATAAAATAAGCAATATTTTTCAACAAATCAAAGAAATGTTTCTAATATAAGAAATGTTGGAAACGTTTCTTACTTGATACCTTCTTTTATATTATTAAAAATGATTTAAGAAACAAAACTAATGAAAACAGGCTAATTTTGATTTGATTATATTCTTAATTATATGTTGCTTGTAATTGTATGCAACCAACAACCTTACAATCAAAATGCGTACTTTTTCTTCTTCTTTTTTTGGCGTCAGTAGCAGATGCTTTCAATTTTTTTTTTTGTAGTTAATGGTTTTAACATAGATGGAGAGCAAATCTAGCTATCTGTATTAGTATTTTTAAAAATTGACATATATATATTTATACAAACAATTTTACAACGACGGTTCAATTCCGCGCATCACAAAAGACTATGCATACAGACTTACAATAAACAACTCTACTTACATCACATTAGAGATCTATATTATAAGTTTATCTCCATTAATCAATAATAATTTGAATGTTTTACGTATCAAACCTAAACATAGTAGAAAAAAACATAACACACAAAATGTTTAACCTTTTCAGTGTCTGAACCGTGTCTACATTTTTCTTGTAGTGATATTATTAAATTTTGGCCGGAGACTTGCCCACCAGTGCGGGGTGGTACTAGCTTGTCCAAATCAATCTTCATTTTTTTTTGGTCCCTGTGTCTGTGTGATTGCCATGTTGCGTCGACATTTAATAAAACGTTTTACTTCTTTATCAGTTTGACACTATAGTTTACTTCCTTCATCTTTTCAAGCAAAAACAACTTTGTTGATCAAGTTAAACTATTTTTTTATATCAAAGAGAATACCAATTTTTCTTGTTAGTAAAAAGCAAAATCCTTGAAAGTCTAATTTATAATGGTCAAACAGCCCAACATATGTTTGATAACTTCTTTCTAAAAGTAGCTTAGATATTTGACAAAAATAAAAAACGAGCCTACACATATTTCCGTTTTCCATTTCTTTTTTGTAATTTTTAAAAATGACATTTTTACATTTGTAAGACGAAGAAAAAAAAAGAAAAACTTTCATCTACCCAAAACAACTTCGTATTCGTTGATCAAAATTAGGGTTGAGACAATCACTTAGCAAATAAAATAAAAAGAGTGACAATAAAGAAAAAGATGATAACTTTATTAATTATGTCGTGTTCTGTACCGAAGTCATATGGTCGGAGCCACAACTTTTTATTCTGTTTTCATTCTTCTATATATGTAAAATAGTTCCTTTACAGACCAAGAACATGTAGGAAAACAAACATAATTAACTTACCCAAACAAGAAACCAAAGAATTCCAAAATGGAAATGTTCAATGCATTATTTCTCATCCTATTCCCAGTCATGGGGTTCATATTCATCTTCTCATCCTTTTCAAACAACAAAACCCTAAAACCCAAAACCACATCATCCTCTAAACCGACGTCGTATCCGCTCATCGGCTCTATTATCTCCTTTAACAAAAACCGCCACCGTCTTCTTCAGTGGTACACCGATCTCCTCCGTGTCTCTCCTTCTCAAACTATCACCTTCGATCTCCTCTTCCGTCGTCGGACTATTATCACTGCGAACCCAGAAAACGTCGAGCACATTCTCAAAACAAATTTTTGTAACTTCCCTAAAGGCAAACCTTTCACCGAGCTACTCGGAGATCTACTCGGCGGCGGAATCTTTAATTCTGACGGCGAGTTATGGAGCTCTCAGCGTAAACTTGCGAGCCACGAGTTTACTATGCGTTCTCTTAGGGAATTCACTTTCGAAATCCTCCGTGAGGAAGTTCAAAACCGCCTCATTCCGGTGCTTTCCTCCGCCGCGGACGGTGGAGGTACGGTTGATCTTCAGGAGGTTTTGAAGCGCTTTGCCTTCGATGTTGTTTGTAAAGTTTCGTTGGGTTGGGATCCAGATTGTTTGGATTTGACTCGACCCGTTCCGGATCTTGTTAAGGCTTTCGATGTAGCGGCGGAGATCAGCGCTCGCCGCGCCACGGAGCCGGTTTACGCCGTGTGGAAGCTGAAGCGTTTGTTGAACATAGGGAGCGAGAGGAGGCTGAGAGAAGCGATCATGACCGTACACGCGTCTGTCTCCGAGATCATCCGTGCCAAAAAGAAAAGCCTCGATATCGGTGGCGACGTATCGGACAAGCAAGACCTCTTGTCGAGGTTTCTCGCATCTGGCCACGGGGAAGAAGCCGTGAGGGATAGTGTCATAAGCTTTATTATGGCGGGAAGGGATACTACGTCGGCGGCGATGACGTGGCTGTTTTGGTTGTTGAGTCAAAACGATGACGTAGAGAAAAATATACTGGAAGAAGTGAGAGGCAAAGGACCTTTAGGGTTAGGGTTCGAGGATTTGAGAGAGATGAGTTACACGAAAGCATGTCTCTGTGAAGCAATGAGGCTTTACCCACCAGTGGCTTGGGACTCGAAGCATGCAGCCAACGACGACGTTTTGCCGGACGGAACATTTGTCAGAAAAGGAGACAAAGTTACTTATTTCCCTTACGGTATGGGAAGGATGGAGAAGGTGTGGGGGCAAGACTGGGACGAGTTTAAACCGAACCGGTGGTTTGAGGAAGAACCAAATTACGGTACTAAACCGGTTTTGAAAAGTGTTAGCTCGTTCAAGTTTCCGGTTTTCCAAGCCGGACCAAGGGTGTGCATAGGCAAAGACATGGCTTTCACACAAATGAAATACGTGGTTGGTTCAGTATTGAGTCGGTTTGAAATTGTACCAGTTCGCAATAACCGGCCGGTATTTGTTCCTCTGTTAACGGCTCACATGGCTGGTGGGCTAAAGGTGAAGATCAAGAGGAGAGTGCAAGTGTAATCCCATTGATGTATATAATAATAATTTCTTAATTAATCAAGTCATGTCCTTATAAAAATATCCAACTAGTATGTAAAATGTGTGGTTTTTGTATTAAATCAAATAAATATATGTGTATGATTCACAATGTACTTGTGAATAGATAATGATATAAATGGTCCTATGGAAGTGGATGCCATATATTAATCAATTTGATAGAGACATAGGTCACAAAAAGTGTATATTAAACAATTTACAAACTGAGTACAGTAACGATTGTTTGTATATCTATACAACGAGTTTACAGATATTCAAATTTTCACCGAAAAATCACCTAACAATTATCTTACAAGACTTTGCCTAATCGGTCGGAATAACACAAGCTATTTTTAAGGAAATCATTTAACTCATCCTTAATACACATATCGGCAGCTTGATTGTCTATTGTCACTCTTCCTCTTGGTCATGAAATGAAATCAAACATATTTATTAGATGATTTTACTAAATAAAAACACATGTAATTCACCAAAAGAATTGAAATACTTACTATTACAGTTGTTGGCATAGATAATTGTAACGTCCTATATTTTTGGTTTATTTGAGTCTTTATAGCCAACGAAAGCAAAGATCCGTAATGATGCAAATATTTTATATCAATTTAGTAAAAATGATGCAACATTTTTTATAAGTGATGTAAATGAACATTAATACAGTAATTGAAACAAATATTTATTTTAATCGATACAAATTATTTGCATCAACAAAATGTAAATTATTTATTTAAATGATGCAAATTATTTTAGCATCGTTTTAAAATGATACAAACAAATAGAATAAATGATGTAAAACAATCATTTTTTGGTAACGTGTGCAGTTTTGGTTCCATCAAAAACATGGAAAAATATTACATGTCCATTATCTACTGTAATCTTCAAGTGAATAAAAGGCTTGATGGAAGTCCATTGCTTTATGTGTTTAACATCAAAGAAAAAAATAATAATAAAATAAATAGTATGGAACAATATTCGATAAAGCGAATGGCGAGAGTTTGTGACGGGGATGGGGTGGCGGACGAGCAGGGTGTGATTATGATGGATATCGGAGAGAAAGGGAGATCTCCTGGGGATCCACCGGATGCTCCAGGTAGATGGGTGGACAAAGTACGGAGGTGCACTGCTGGAGGGGTTCCTCTTCCAGAGAGTGTACTGGATGATGCGTTTGTCACAGAAAGAGTCCGGTTGGAGTTCCCGGATGGGGAAGCGGGTGAACCGGTCATAACGGTTGAGGAGGAAGTGATTGAAGCGATGCGGGGGTTGTGGAAGCATTGCATGATCGTGAAAGTTTTAGGGAGTCATGTTCCTATCGCTGTTATGAGTCGGAAGTTGCGTGAGATGTGGAAACCAAGTGGGGGCATGGTGGTTATAAATCTCCCTCACCAGTACTTTATGGTCCGATTTGATTTAGAGGAGGAGTACATGGCGGCTTTAACGGGGGGACCATGGAGGGTGTTTGGTCATTGCTTGTTAGTAAAGGATTGGTCACCAGATTTTAACCCTTCGCGTGATGAGATTGTAACAACGCCGGTTTGGGTTAGGGTGTCTGATCTTCCGCTGACATTCTATCATAGATCGATCCTTATGGCTATTGCGCGTGGGTTGGGAAAGCCTCTTCGGGTGGATGTGACAACCACAAAGTGTGAGCGAGCTCGCTTTGCCAGAGTGTGTGTAGAGGTTAATCTCACTAAACCGTTGAAGGGTTCAGTGGTTGTGAATAGGGAGAGGTACTTTGTGGCATATGAGGGGTTGCCAAAAATCTGTTCTCTGTGTGGTATGTATGGTCATTTGGTCCATGCATGTCCCAAACGAGCGGCGGAAAAGTCGGGCGCTCCGATGGAGAAGGTTGGTGTGCCGGTGGAGTCTTCTGGGGTTCCAATGTTAACGCAAATGGGAACAGAGGCATCAGTCGTGTCTGGCCAAGAGGAGGCGTTCACGGTGGTTGGTAGAAAGGGACGACGGGTAGACAAGCCGCCGGCTGAGATTGTGTTTGCAGCGAAATCACAGTCCGGTGGATCGCAGGAAAATCTGCAGGGGATTCCAAAATCTTTGGATTTGGAAATATCAAACAGTTATGGTAATTTGGGAGATAATTTGCTATCGGGAGAAGTTAGGGAAGTTGCCGTATTAAGTGGTCCAAATAAGGAGAATGAATATCCAGCTAGGATGGCAAATCGTGGGAGACTTGATTCATAAGCTAAGGTGGTGCCGTTTAATTTAAATTTGGAGAAGGATAAAGGGGTGCACCGTGATGGACCGAAAAATAACATGCCAGGTGGTGGGAAGGTTTTTGAGCCCAATGGACCGAAGTAAAAACATAATAATCTCTCCTTCAAGCTCACACGAGGGTTGGTTTTTGGACCCACCACGGGAGAGACAGGGGGTTTCACAAGTGGAAAAAGACTCCGGGTGGAGTCGTTTGACGTGGGGAGATCGGGAGGAGTGTTCTCGACTGATTGGAGAAGTCGTCCACCGGAGGAAATAATGAGACGGGACGCAGAGGTCGGTATGCAGTTGTCTGATGGGCAGGAACATACCCAGGTTGATAGTGGTTTGATCCTATCTCAGGAGATATGCAAAGGATGGGGAGGGTCGAGGTCGACCATAACGCCTTTCCCCGGTAGTTTGGAGCTTTGGTTTACAATTGCTGATGAATTGTTTATTGTGGAACTGCCAGGCGGCGAATAAACCCAATTTTAGAAGAGCAATCCGGTATATGCTGAAGAAGCACCCGACGGAGATGCTTGCGTTGTTTGAAACTCACGCTGCTGGAGATAGAGCGAGTAGAATTTGTCAAGGTCTTGGGTTTGAGAACTCATTTAGAGTGGATGCAGAGGGCTAGAGTGGGGGCTTATGGCTTTTGTGGCGATCGAGTATTGGGGATTTGGTTATTGTGGAGGCAGCGGATCAATTCATACAAGCACAGATAACATCCGGTTCAGAGGTGTTGAACGTTATCGTGGTGTATGCAGCTCCATCAGTGACTTGTCGCAGTGGTCTATGGGAGAAGTTGAGTGGTATTATCCAATCTTTAGAGGAGCCATTACTCATTGGAGGGGATTTTAATACCATACTTCGTGTGGATGAACGATCAGGTGGCAATGGGAGGTTATCATCGGATTCGTTGGCTTTCGGTGAATGGATCAACAGCCTTTCTTTGATTGATCTGGGATTTCGTGGGAACAAGTATACATGGAAAAGAGGGAAAACCGAATGTAACTTCATCGCAAAGAGCTCGACAGAGTCTTGTGCTGTCCTCAAACGAGACTAAAATGGCAGGATGCTTGTGCGTCTCATTTACCTTTCTTGGCGTCAGATCATGCGCCTTTGTATGTCCAGCTGTCTCCAGTGGTTAGACGGGATCCTCAACGCAGGCTCTTCCGCTTCGAAGCAGCCTGGTTGAAGCATCATAGTTTCAAAGAATTACTTGCTGCATCGTGGGATGGTCATTTAAAGACTCCGGCTGCCTTGTCTGCTTTGCAGGTTACTCTTAAAAAATGGAATAGAGAAGTGTTTGGAGATATCCAGAGGAAGAAGGAATCATTGATGCGTGAAATACAAGTAGTTCAAGATGCGTTGGAGCTTCATCAGTCTGATGATATGCTGCGAAAGGAAGAAGAACTACTACATTCGTTTGATGTTGTGCTAGAGCAGGAAGAGGTGCTCTGGTTCCAAAAATCCAGAGAGAAATGGATTACACTTGGGGATAGAAATACTCAGTATTTCCACACGTCAACGGTCATCAGAAGACGTCACAATAGGATTGAGATGTTGAAAAATGAAGAGGATGTCTGGATTACCAATACGGAGGAGTTGGAACTTCTTGTTGTGGAATACTATAGGCGTTTGTATTCAATGGATGATGTTCCAGTAGTGGTGGACAAACTATCTCCGGAGGGGTTTGTCTCGCTTACACAGGGGGAACAATTCGAGTTAAATAAGCCTTTTCTTGCCACTGAGGTGATAGAGTCAGTACAGAGCATGGGAAGGTTTAAAGCTCCGGGTCCTGATGGTTACCAGCCGGTGTTCTATCAAGATTGTTGGGAAGTAGTTGGTGAATCAGTAGTCAGATTTGCCTTGGAATTCTTTAATACAGGGGTTCTCCCACTAGAAACTAATGATGTACTTGTTGTACTCATAGCAATGGTGACTAACCAGGAGAGGATAACTCAGTTTCGTCCCATCAGTTTGTGTAACGTTTTGTTCAAGATTCTAACTAAAAAGTTGGTGCTTCGGTTGAAGCGTGTTATTGGGAAGCTTATTGGACCCGCACAGTCAAGTTTTATTCCAGGACGCTTGAGTACAGACAATATCGTTGTAGTTCAGGAGGCAGTGCATTCCATGCATCGAAAGAAGGGTAAAAAAGGTTGGATGCTTCTAAAGTTAGACTTAGAAAAAGCATATGATCAGATTAGGTGGGATTTTTTAGAGGATACTCTACGGGTTGCTGGTTTGGAGGAGAGATGGGTCCAGATGATTTTGCAGTGTGTTAAAGGTCCCTCAATGTTAATTCTTTGGAATGGTGAAAAAACTACCTCGTTTCGACCAGCAAGGGGACTTAGACAAGGTGATCCGTTGTCCCCTTACCTTTTTGTGCTTTGTATGGAAAGGCTATGTCACATGATAGATATGGCCACAGTTGCAAAAGAATGGAAACCTATCTGTCTTTCTCGAGGAGGACCTCAACTCTCGCATGTATGCTTTGCGGACGACTTAATATTATTTGCGGAAGCATCAGTTACTCAGATTCGAGTTATTAGGAGAGTGCTGGAGAAGTTTTGTACAACATCTGGTCAGAAAGTCAGTCTAGAGAAATCGAAAATCTTCTTTTCTAAGAATGTTTCAAGGGATTTGGGGAAGCTGATCAGTGAGGAGAGTGGCATAAAGGCAACAGTTGATCTGGGGAAGTACCTTGGGATGCCTGTCTTACAGAAAAGAATTAATAAGGATACGCTCGGTGATGTGCTTGAAAATGTCTCCTCTCGACTAGCAGGTTGGCGAGGACGTTTCCTGAGCTTTGCGGGAAGAATTACACTGACGAAATCTGTGCTATAATCTATCCCAATACACACGATGAGTACCATAGCCCTCCCCAAATCAGTTCTGGATGGTCTGGATAAAGTGTCAAGGTCGTTTCTTTGGGGGTCTACTCCTGAGAAAAGAAAACTCCATTTAATCTCATGGGACAGAGTTTGTAGACCAAGGAGAGAAGGAGGTCTTGGGATTAGAGTCTCTCACGATATGAATAAGGCTCTATAAGCGAAGTTGGGTTGGCACTTGCTCAATGGCAGTACGAGCCTGTGGGCGAGCATATTGCGCGGGAAATACAGAGTGGGAGATGTTCACAATCTACAGTGGTTAGCTGCTAAGAGACCAGGCTCTTCTACTTGGCAGAGTATTAAGATTGGTTTGAAAGTCGTGATCATGGTAGGAAAACGCTGGAGCCTCGGGGATGGCCGTGCAATCAAGTTTTGGACTGATTCTTAGCTCACCAAGAAACCATTACTAGATAGTACAACGAGGGCTCTCCCTGATGGGTTTGAGAATATACGGGTTAAGGATCTTTGGTGTGATGGAAGGGGATGGAATTTGGATAGCATACTGCCATATGTGCCTCAGTCAGTTAAATTGGCACTTGTAGCTGTTGTGGTTGATACTGTTACATCCACTTATGCTCAGTTAACAGAGACAGGAGTCGTTCAGCAGAATATGGCAGGTTTCTTTGATTGCATATGGCGGGTGGTTGTACCGAAAAGAATTTGAGTCTTTCTCTGGTTGGTGGCACATCAGGTTATCATGACCAATGTGGAAAGACAACGTCGTCATCTGGGTGATTTGCGAGTATGTCGGTTATGTAAAGGTGGGGATGAAACAATCCTCCATGCGCTTCGAGATTGCCCTTCTGTTGTAGGCATCTGGAACTGCATTGTTCCGGTCCAGCAGAGGCAGGCTTTTTTCAATGACACGGTTTTGGCATGGCTTCATACTAATTTGTGTGCCAAAACTGTAGGGACAGGGTGTCCATGGCCAATAATGTTTGCTGTTGGAGTCTGGTGGGCATGGAAATGGCGATGTGGGTATGTTTTCGGAGCGGTTGGGAAGTGCCGAGATAGGGTGAAGTTTGTGATCGATACTGCCACTGAAGTATGGAAGGCGCACCAGGGTTTGAAGGGGGGGCAGTGAGACAAAACACAGTCAAGAGATTGATTGGTTGGAAGCCAGCCCAGGAGGGATGAATGCGTTTGAATACAGACGGAGCTTCCCGTGGTAACCTAGGTTTTGCCACAGCTGGTGGTGTGCTACGTGATTCGACTGGTTGTTGGAAAGGGGGTTTTGTTTTGAATATTGGGATTTGCTCAGCGGTGTTAGCAGAGTTATGGGGGGTCTACTACGGTCTTTACATCGCATGGAGAAAGAGTATCAGCCGGTTGGAATTAGAGGTTGATTCAGAGTTGGTGGTGCGGTTTTTACAAACAGGGGTTGTTGAAACACATCTTCTAGCTTTCCTGATACGCTTTTGCCATGGCTTCTTATCTAGGGACTGGCTAGTCCGTATTTCTCATGTGTATAGGGAGGCAAACCATCTTGCGGATGGTTTGACGAACTATGCTTTTACTCTACCTGTCGGCTTTCAATTTTTAGAGTCTTGTCCATTGAGTTTGGAGTCTATTGTAAACGATGATGTCCGAGGAACCGCAGTTCCGCGACTCATCCGTGTTTAGTTTTCTTATTTTTAATAAAATTACAGGGGATCTGGTCCCTGTTCCTTACCAAAAAAAAAAATAAATAAATAAGTTATTGACAAAAAATATTATTAATATGAATGAGAAATTAGGACGTAATTCATAAATACAAGATTTCAGATATTATAAAAGACAATTATCATAAATGATACAAATAAATTTTGTTTCCATAAGAGCTTATAACAAAATCCGAAACCCATCATGCATCCGTATTACTATAGTGATCTTTTTTTTTTTTTTTTTT